>NW_027463302.1:0-34936 GCF_050947455.1 Rhinoderma darwinii | reverse complement strand
TACCAGTATAACCTAGATAATAATAATACACACTGGAACACTGAGGAACTACAAGTACCAGTATAACCTAGATAATAATAATACACACTGGAACACTGAGGAACTACAAGTACCAGTATAACCTAGATAATAATAATACACACTGGAACACTGAGGAACTACAAGTACCAGTATAACCTAGATAATAATAATACACACTGGAACACTGAGGAACTACAAGTACCAGTATAACCTAGAAAATAATAATACACACTGGAGCACTGAGGAACTACAAGTATCAGTATAACCTAGATAATAATAATACACACTGGAACACTGAGGAACTACAAGTACCAGCATAACCTAGATAATAATAATACACACTGGAACACTGAGGAACTACAAGTACCAGTATAACCTAGATAATAATAATACACACTGGAACACTGAGGAACTACAAGTACCAGTATAACCTAGATAATAATAATACACACTGGAACACTGAGGAACTACAAGTACCAGTATAACCTAGATAATAATAATACACACTGGAACACTGAGGAACTACAAGTACCAGTATAACCTAGATAATAATAATACACACTGGAACACTGAGGAACTACAAGTACCAGTATAACCTAGATAATAATAATACACACTGGAACACTGAGGAACTACAAGTACCAGTATAACCTAGATAATAATAATACACACTGGAACACTGAGGAACTACAAGTACCAGCATAACCTAGAAAATAATAATACACACTGGAACACTGAGGTACTACAAGTACCAGCATAACCTAGAAAATAATAATACACACTGGAACACTGAGGAACTACAAGTACCAGCATAACCTAGAAAATAATAATACACACTGGAACACTGAGGTACTACAAGTACCAGCATAACCTAGAGAATAATAATACACACTGGAACACTGAGGAACTACAAGTACCAGTATAACCTAGATAATAATAATACACACTGGAACACTGAGGAACTACAAGTACCAGCATAACCTAGATAATAATAACTACACACTGGAACACTGAGGAACTACAAGTACCAGTATAACCTAGAAAATAATAATACACACTGGAAAACTGAGGAACTACAAGTACCAGTATAACCTAGATAATAATAATACACACTGGAACACTGAGGAACTACAAGTACCAGTATAACCTAGATAATAATAATACACACTGGAACACTGAGGTACTACAAGTACCAGTATAACCTAGATAATAATAATACACACTGGAACACTGAGGAACTACAAGTACCAGCATAACCTAGATAATAATAATACACACTGGAACACTGAGGAACTACAAGTACCAGTATAACCTAGAAAATAATAATACACACTGGAGCACTGAGGAACTACATTTACCAGTATAACCTAGATAATAATAATACACACTGGAACACTGAGGAACTACAAGTACCAGCATAACCTAGATAATAATAATACACACTGGAACACTGAGGAACTACAAGTACCAGTATAACCTAGATAATAATAATACACACTGGAACACTGAGGAACTACAAGTACCAGTATAACCTAGATAATAATAATACACACTGGAACACTGAGGAACTACAAGTACCAGTATAACCTAGATAATAATAATACACACTGGAACACTGAGGAACTACAAGTACCAGTATAACCTAGATAATAATAATACACACTGGAATACTGAGGAACTACAAGTACCAGCATAACCTAGATAATAATAATACACACTGGAACACTGAGGAACTACAAGTACCAGTATAACCTAGATAATAATAATACACACTGGAACACTGAGGAACTACAAGTACCAGTATAACCTAGATAATAATAATACACACTGGAACACTGAGGAACTACAAGTACCAGTATAACCTAGATAATAATAATACACACTGGAACACTGAGGAACTACAAGTACCAGTATAACCTAGATAATAATAATACACACTGGAACACTGAGGAACTACAAGTACCAGTATAACCTAGATAATAATAACTACACACTGGAACACTGAGGATCTACAAGTACCAGTATAACCTAGATAATAATAATACACACTGGAACACTGAGGAACTACAAGTACCAGTATAACCTAGATAATAATAACTACACACTGGAACACTGAGGAACTACAAGTACCAGTATAACCTAGATAATAATAATAATACACACTGGAACACTGAGGAACTACAAGTACCAGTATAACCTAGATAATAATAATACACACTGGAACACTGAGGAACTACAAGTACCAGTATAACCTAGATAATAATAATACACACTGGGACACTGAGGTACTACAAGTACCAGTATAACCTAGATAATAATAATACACACTGGAACACTGAGGTACTACAAGTACCAGTATAACCTAGATAATAATAATACACACTGGAACACTGAGGAACTACAAGTACCAGTATAACCTAGATAATAATAATACACACTGGAACACTGAGGTACTACAAGTACCAGTATAACCTAGATAATAATAATACACACTGGAACACTGAGGAACTACAAGTACCAGTATAACCTAGATAATAATAATACACACTGGAACACTGAGGAACTACAAGTACCAGCATAACCTAGATAATAATAATACACACTGGAACACTGAGGAACTACAAGTACCAGCATAACCTAGAAAATAATAATACACACTGGAACACTGAGGTACTACAAGTACCAGCATAACCTAGATAATAATAACTACACACTGGAACACTGAGGTACTACAAGTACCAGCATAACCTAGATAATAATAATACACACTGGAACACTGAGGTACTACAAGTACCAGCATAACCTAGATAATAATAATACACACTGGAACACTGAGGTACTACAAGTACCAGCATAACCTAGATAATAATAATACACACTGGAACACTGAGGTACTACAAGTACCAGCATAACCTAGATAATAATAATACACACTGGAACACTGAGGAACTACAAGTACCAGCATAACCTAGATAATAATAATACACACTGGAACACTGAGGTACTACAAGTACCAGCATAACCTAGATAATAATAATACACACTGGAACACTGAGGAACTACAAGTACCAGCATAACCTAGATAATAATAATACACACTGGAACACTGAGGTACTACAAGTACCAGTATAACCTAGATAATAATAATACACACTGGAACACTGAGGTACTACAAGTACCAGTATAACCTAGATAATAATAATACACACTGGAACACTGAGGAACTACAAGTACCAGTATAACCTAGATAATAATAATACACACTGGAACACTGAGGAACTACAAGTACCAGTATAACCTAGATAATAATAATACACACTGGAACACTGAGGAACTACAAGTACCAGTATAACCTAGATAATAATAATACACACTGGAACACTGAGGAACTACAAGTACAAGTATAACCTAGATAATAATAACTACACACTGGAACACTGAGGAACTACAAGTACCAGTATAACCTAGAAAATAATAATACACACTGGAACACTGAGGAACTACAAGTACCAGCATAACCTAGAGAATAATAATACACACTGGGACACTGAGGAACTACAAGTACCAGCATAACCTAGAAAATAATAATACACACTGGAACACTGAGGAACTACAAGTACCAGCATAACCTAGATAATAATAATACACACTGGAACACTGAGGAACTACAAGTACCAGCATAACCTAGATAATAATAATACACACTGGAACACTGAGGTACTACAAGTACCAGTATAACCTAGATAATAATAATACACACTGGAACACTGAGGAACTACAAGTACCAGTATAACCTAGATAATAATAACTACACAGTGGAACACTGAGGAACTACAAGTACCAGTATAACCTAGATAATAATAATACACACTGGAACACTGAGGAACTACAAAGTACCAGTATAACCTAGATAATAATAATACACACTGGAACACTGAGGAACTACAAGTACCAGTATAACCTAGATAATAATAATACACACTGGAACACTGAGGAACTACAAGTACCAGTATAACCTAGATAATAATAATACACACTGGAACACTGAGGTACTACAAGTACCAGCATAACCTAGAAAATAATAATACACACTGGAACACTGAGGAACTACAAGTACCAGTATAACCTAGATAATAATAATACACACTGGGACACTGAGGAACTACAAGTACCAGCATAACCTAGAAAATAATAATACACACTGGAACACTGAGGAACTACAAGTACCAGCATAACCTAGATAATAATAACTACACACTGGAACACTGAGGAACTACAAGTACCAGCATAACCTAGATAATAATAATACACACTGGAACACTGAGGTACTACAAGTACCAGTATAACCTAGATAATAATAATAATACACACTGGAACACTGAGGAACTACAAGTACCAGTATAACCTAGATAATAATAACTACACACTGGAACACTGAGGAACTACAAGTACCAGCATAACCTAGAGAATAATAATACACACTGGAACACTGAGGAACTACAAGTACCAGTATAACCTAGATAATAATAATACACACTGGAACACTGAGGACTACAAGTACCAGTATAACCTAGATAATAATAATACACACTGGAACACTGAGGAACTACAAGTACCAGTATAACCTAGATAATAATAATACACACTGGAACACTGAGGAACTACAAGTACCAGTATAACCTAGATAATAATAATACACACTGGAACACTGAGGTACTACAAGTACCAGCATAACCTAGATAATAATAATACACACTGGAACACTGAGGAACTACAAGTACCAGTATAACCTAGATAATAATAATAATACACACTGGAACACTGAGGTACTACAAGTACCAGCATAACCTAGATAATAATAATACACACTGGAACACTGAGGAACTACAAGTACCAGTATAACCTAGATAATAATAACTACACACTGGAACACTGAGGAACTACAAGTACCAGTATAACCTAGATAATATTAATACACACTGGAACACTGAGGAACTACAAGTACCAGTATAACCTAGAAAATAATAATACACACTGGAACACTGAGGAACTACAAGTGCCAGTATAACCTAGATAATAATAACTACACACTGGAACACTGAGGAACTACAAGTACCAGTATAACCTAGATAATAATAATACACACTGGAACACTGAGGAACTACAAGTACCAGTATAACCTAGATAATAATAATACACACTGGAACACTGAGGAACTACAAGTACCAGCATAACCTAGATAATAATAATACACACTGGAACACTGAGGAACTACAAGTACCAGTATAACCTAGATAATAATAATAATACACACTGGAACACTGAGGAACTACAAGTACCAGTATAACCTAGAGAATAATAATACACACTGGAACACTGAGGTACTACAAGTACCAGCATAACCTAGATAATAATAATACACACTGGAACACTGAGGAACTACAAGTACCAGTATAACCTAGATAATAATAATACACACTGGAACACTGAGGAACTACAAGTACCAGTATAACCTAGATAATAATAATACACACTGGAACACTGAGGTACTACAAGTACCAGCATAACCTAGAAAATAATAATACACACTGGAACACTGAGGAACTACAAGTACCAGTATAACCTAGATAATAATAATACACACTGGAACACTGAGGTACTACAAGTACCAGTATAACCTAGATAATAATAATACACACTGGAACACTGAGGAACTACAAGTACCAGTATAACCTAGATAATAATAATACACACTGGAACACTGAGGAACTACAAGTACCAGTATAACCTAGATAATAATAATACACACTGGAACACTGAGGAACTACAAGTACCAGTATAACCTAGATAATAATAATACACACTGGAACACTGAGGAACTACAAGTACCAGTATAACCTAGAAAATAATAATACACACTGGAGCACTGAGGAACTACAAGTATCAGTATAACCTAGATAATAATAATACACACTGGAACACTGAGGAACTACAAGTACCAGTATAACCTAGATAATAATAATACACACTGGAACACTGAGGAACTACAAGTACCAGTATAACCTAGATAATAATAATACACACTGGAACACTGAGGAACTACAAGTACCAGTATAACCTAGATAATAATAATACACACTGGAACACTGAGGAACTACAAGTACCAGTATAACCTAGATAATAATAATACACACTGGAACACTGAGGAACTACAAGTACCAGTATAACCTAGATAATAATAATACACACTGGAACACTGAGGAACTACAAGTACCAGCATAACCTAGAAAATAATAATACACACTGGAACACTGAGGTACTACAAGTACCAGCATAACCTAGAAAATAATAATACACACTGGAACACTGAGGAACTACAAGTACCAGCATAACCTAGAAAATAATAATACACACTGGAACACTGAGGTACTACAAGTACCAGCATAACCTAGAGAATAATAATACACACTGGAACACTGAGGAACTACAAGTACCAGTATAACCTAGATAATAATAATACACACTGGAACACTGAGGAACTACAAGTACCAGTATAACCTAGATAATAATAATACACACTGGAACACTGAGGAACTACAAGTACCAGTATAACCTAGATAATAATAATACACACTGGAGCACTGAGGTACTACAAGTACCAGCATAACCTAGATAATAATAACTACACACTGGAACACTGAGGAACTACAAGTACCAGTATAACCTAGAAAATAATAATACACACTGGAAAACTGAGGAACTACAAGTACCAGTATAACCTAGATAATAATAATACACACTGGAACACTGAGGAACTACAAGTACCAGTATAACCTAGATAATAATAATACACACTGGAACACTGAGGTACTACAAGTACCAGTATAACCTAGATAATAATAATACACACTGGAACACTGAGGAACTACAAGTACCAGCATAACCTAGATAATAATAATACACACTGGAACACTGAGGAACTACAAGTACCAGTATAACCTAGAAAATAATAATACACACTGGAGCACTGAGGAACTACATTTACCAGTATAACCTAGATAATAATAATACACACTGGAACACTGAGGAACTACAAGTACCAGTATAACCTAGATAATAATAATACACACTGGAACACTGAGGAACTACAAGTACCAGTATAACCTAGATAATAATAATACACACTGGAATACTGAGGAACTACAAGTACCAGCATAACCTAGATAATAATAATACACACTGGAACACTGAGGTACTACAAGTACCAGTATAACCTAGATAATAATAATACACACTGGAACACTGAGGAACTACAAGTACCAGTATAACCTAGATAATAATAATACACACTGGAACACTGAGGAACTACAAGTACCAGTATAACCTAGATAATAATAATACACACTGGAACACTGAGGAACTACAAGTACCAGTATAACCTAGATAATAATAATACACACTGGAACACTGAGGAACTACAAGTACCAGTATAACCTAGATAATAATAATACACACTGGGACACTGAGGATCTACAAGTACCAGTATAACCTAGATAATAATAATACACACTGGAACACTGAGGAACTACAAGTACCAGTATAACCTAGATAATAATAATACATACTGGAACACTGAGGAACTACAAGTACCAGTATAACCTAGATAATAATAATACACACTGGAACACTGAGGAACTACAAGTACCAGTATAACCTAGATAATAATAATACACACTGGAACACTGAGGAACTACAAGTACCAGTATAACCTAGATAATAATAATACACACTGGAACACTGAGGTACTACAAGTACCAGTATAACCTAGATAATAATAATACACACTGGAACACTGAGGAACTACAAGTACCAGTATAACCTAGATAATAATAATACACACTGGAACACTGAGGAACTACAAGTACCAGCATAACCTAGATAATAATAATACACACTGGAACACTGAGGAACTACAAGTACCAGCATAACCTAGAAAATAATAATACACACTGGAACACTGAGGTACTACAAGTACCAGCATAACCTAGATAATAATAATACACACTGGAACACTGAGGAACTACAAGTACCAGCATAACCTAGATAATAATAATACACACTGGAACACTGAGGTACTACAAGTACCAGTATAACCTAGATAATAATAATACACACTGGAACACTGAGGTACTACAAGTACCAGTATAACCTAGATAATAATAATACACACTGGAACACTGAGGAACTACAAGTACCAGTATAACCTAGATAATAATAATACACACTGGAACACTGAGGAACTACAAGTACCAGTATAACCTAGATAATAATAATACACACTGGAACACTGAGGAACTACAAGTACCAGTATAACCTAGATAATAATAATACACACTGGGACACTGAGGAACTACAAGTACCAGCATAACCTAGAAAATAATAATACACACTGGAACACTGAGGAACTACAAGTACCAGCATAACCTAGATAATAATAATACACACTGGAACACTGAGGAACTACAAGTACCAGCATAACCTAGATAATAATAATACACACTGGAACACTGAGGTACTACAAGTACCAGTATAACCTAGATAATAATAATACACACTGGAACACTGAGGAACTACAAGTACCAGTATAACCTAGATAATAATAATACACACTGGAACACTGAGGAACTACAAGTACCAGTATAACCTAGATAATAATAATACACACTGGAACACTGAGGTACTACAAGTACCAGCATAACCTAGAAAATAATAATACACACTGGAACACTGAGGAACTACAAGTACCAGTATAACCTAGATAATAATAATACACACTGGAACACTGAGGAACTACAAGTACCAGTATAACCTAGATAATAATAATACACACTGGGACACTGAGGAACTACAAGTACCAGCATAACCTAGAAAATAATAATACACACTGGAACACTGAGGAACTACAAGTACCAGCATAACCTAGATAATAATAATACACACTGGAACACTGAGGTACTACAAGTACCAGTATAACCTAGATAATAATAATACACACTGGAACACTGAGGAACTACAAGTACCAGTATAACCTAGATAATAATAATACACACTGGAACACTGAGGAACTACAAGTACCAGTATAACCTAGATAATAATAATACACACTGGAACACTGAGGAACTACAAGTACCAGCATAACCTAGATAATAATAACTACACACTGGAACACTGAGGAACTACAAGTACCAGTATAACCTAGATAATAATAATACACACTGGAACACTGAGGTACTACAAGTACCAGCATAACCTAGATAATAATAATACACACTGGAACACTGAGGAACTACAAGTACCAGTATAACCTAGATAATAATAATACACACTGGAACACTGAGGAACTACAAGTACCAGTATAACCTAGATAATAATAATACACACTGGAACACTGAGGAACTACAAGTACCAGTATAACCTAGATAATAATAATACACACTGGAACACTGAGGTACTACAAGTACCAGTATAACCTAGATAATAATAATACACACTGGAACACTGAGGAACTACAAGTACCAGCATAACCTAGATAATAATAATACACACTGGAACACTGAGGTACTACAAGTACCAGTATAACCTAGATAATAATAATACACACTGGAACACTGAGGAACTACAAGTACCAGTATAACCTAGATAATAATAATACACACTGGAACACTGAGGTACTACAAGTACCAGTATAACCTAGATAATAATAATACACACTGGAACACTGAGGTACTACAAGTACCAGTATAACCTAGATAATAATAATACACACTGGAACACTGAGGAACTACAAGTACCAGTATAACCTAGATAATAATAATACACACTGGAACACTGAGGTACTACAAGTACCAGTATAACCTAGATAATAATAATAATACACACTGGAACACTGAGGTACTACAAGTACCAGCATAACCTAGATAATAATAATACACACTGGAACACTGAGGAACTACAAGTACCAGTATAACCTAGATAATAATAACTACACACTGGAACACTGAGGAACTACAAGTACCAGTATAACCTAGATAATATTAATACACACTGGAACACTGAGGAACTACAAGTACCAGTATAACCTAGAAAATAATAATACACACTGGAACACTGAGGAACTACAAGTGCCAGTATAACCTAGATAATAATAACTACACACTGGAACACTGAGGAACTACAAGTACCAGTATAACCTAGATAATAATAATACACACTGGAACACTGAGGAACTACAAGTACCAGTATAACCTAGATAATAATAATACACACTGGAACACTGAGGAACTACAAGTACCAGCATAACCTAGATAATAATAATACACACTGGAACACTGAGGAACTACAAGTACCAGTATAACCTAGATAATAATAATAATACACACTGGAACACTGAGGAACTACAAGTACCAGTATAACCTAGAGAATAATAATACACACTGGAACACTGAGGTACTACAAGTACCAGCATAACCTAGATAATAATAATACACACTGGAACACTGAGGAACTACAAGTACCAGTATAACCTAGATAATAATAATACACACTGGAACACTGAGGAACTACAAGTACCAGTATAACCTAGATAATAATAATACACACTGGAACACTGAGGAACTACAAGTACCAGTATAACCTAGATAATAATAATACACACTGGAACACTGAGGAACTACAAGTACCAGCATAACCTAGATAATAATAATACACACTGGAACACTGAGGAACTACAAGTACCAGTATAACCTAGATAATAATAACTACACACTGGAACACTGAGGAACTACAAGTACCAGTATAACCTAGATAATAATAACTACACACTGGAACACTGAGGAACTACAAGTACCAGTATAACCTAGATAATAATAATACACACTGGAACACTGAGGAACTACAAGTACCAGTATAACCTAGATAATAATAATACACACTGGAACACTGAGGAACTACAAGTACCAGTATAACCTAGATAATAATAATACACACTGGAACACTGAGGAACTACAAGTACCAGTATAACCTAGATAATAATAATACACACTGGAACACTGAGGTACTACAAGTACCAGTATAACCTAGATAATAATAATACACACTGGAACACTGAGGAACTACAAGTACCAGTATAACCTAGATAATAATAATACACACTGGAACACTGAGGAACTACAAGTACCAGCATAACCTAGATAATAATAATACACACTGGAACACTGAGGAACTACAAGTACCAGTATAACCTAGATAATAATAATACACACTGGAACACTGAGGAACTACAAGTACCAGTATAACCTAGATAATAATAATACACACTGGAACACTGAGGAACTACAAGTACCAGTATAACCTAGATAATAATAATACACACTGGAACACTGAGGAACTACAAGTACCAGCATAACCTAGATAATAATAATACACACTGGAACACTGAGGAACTACAAGTACCAGTATAACCTAGATAATAATAACTACACACTGGAACACTGAGGAACTACAAGTACCAGTATAACCTAGATAATAATAACTACACACTGGAACACTGAGGAACTACAAGTACCAGTATAACCTAGATAATAATAATACACACTGGAACACTGAGGAACTACAAGTACCAGTATAACCTAGATAATAATAATACACACTGGAACACTGAGGAACTACAAGCACCAGTATAACCTAGATAATAATAATACACACTGGAACACTGAGGAACTACAAGTACCAGTATAACCTAGATAATAATAACTACACACTGGAACACTGAGGTACTACAAGTACCAGCATAACCTAGATAATAATAACTACACACTGGAACACTGAGGAACTACAAGTACCAGTATAACCTAGATAATAATAACTACACACTGGAACACTGAGGAACTACAAGTACCAGTATAACCTAGATAATATTAATACACACTGGAACACTGAGGAACTACAAGTACCAGTATAACCTAGAAAATAATAATACACACTGGAACACTGAGGAACTACAAGTACCAGTATAACCTAGATAATAATAATACACACTGGAACACTGAGGAACTACAAGTACCAGTATAACCTAGAAAATAATAATACACACTGGAACACTGAGGAACTACAAGTACCAGTATAACCTAGATAATAATAATACACACTGGAACACTGAGGAACTACAAGTACCAGCATAACCTAGATAATAATAATACACACTGGAACACTGAGGAACTACAAGTACCAGTATAACCTAGATAATAATAATACACACTGGAACACTGAGGAACTACAAGTACCAGCATAACCTAGATAATAATAATACACACTGGAACACTGAGGAACTACAAGTACCAGTATAACCTAGATAATAATAATACACACTGGAACACTGAGGAACTACAAGTACCAGTATAACCTAGATAATAATAATACACACTGGAACACTGAGGAACTACAAGTACCAGTATAACCTAGATAATAATAATACACACTGGAACACTGAGGAACTACAAGTACCAGTATAACCTAGATAATAATAATACACACTGGAACACTGAGGAACTACAAGTACCAGCATAACCTAGAAAATAATAATACACACTGGAACACTGAGGTACTACAAGTACCAGTATAACCTAGATAATAATAATACACACTGGAACACTGAGGAACTACAAGTACCAGTATAACCTAGATAATAATAACTACACACTGGAACACTGAGGAACTACAAGTACCAGTATAACCTAGATAATAATAATACACACTGGAACACTGAGGAACTACAAGTACCAGCATAACCTAGAAAATAATAATACACACTGGAACACTGAGGAACTACAAGTACCAGTATAACCTAGATAATAATAATACACACTGGAACACTGAGGAACTACAAGTACCAGTATAACCTAGATAATAATAATAAACACTGGAACACTGAGGAACTACAAGTACCAGTATAACCTAGATAATAATAACTACACACTGGAACACTGAGGAACTACAAGTACCAGTATAACCTAGATAATAATAATACACACTGGAACACTGAGGTACTACATTTACCAGTATAACCTAGATAATAATAATACACACTGGAACACTGAGGAACTACAAGTACCAGTATAACCTAGATAATAATAATACACACTGGAACACTGAGGTACTACATTTACCAGTATAACCTAGAGAATAATAATACACACTGGAACACTGAGGAACTACAAGTACCAGTATAACCTAGATAATAATAATACACACTGGAACACTGAGGAACTACAAGTACCAGTATAACCTAGATAATAATAATACACACTGGAACACTGAGGAACTACAAGTACCAGTATAACCTAGATAATAATAATACACACTGGAACACTGAGGAACTACAAGTACCAGTATAACCTAGATAATAATAATACACACTGGAACACTGAGGAACTACAAGTACCAGTATAACCTAGATAATAATAATACACACTGGAACACTGAGGAACTACAAGTACCAGTATAACCTAGATAATAATAATACACACTGGAACACTGAGGTACTACAAGTACCAGTATAACCTAGATAATAATAATACACACTGGAACACTGAGGAACTACAAGTACCAGTATAACCTAGATAATAATAATACACACTGGAACACTGAGGAACTACAAGTACCAGTATAACCTAGATAATAATAATACACACTGGAACACTGAGGAACTACAAGTACCAGCATAACCTAGATAATAATAATACACACTGGAACACTGAGGAACTACAAGTACCAGTATAACCTAGATAATAATAATACACACTGGAACACTGAGGAACTACAAGTACCAGTATAACCTAGATAATAATAATACACACTGGAACACTGAGGTACTACAAGTACCAGCATAACCTAGATAATAATAATACACACTGGAACACTGAGGAACTACAAGTACCAGTATAACCTAGATAATAATAACTACACACTGGAACACTGAGGAACTACAAGTACCAGTATAACCTAGATAATAATAACTACACACTGGAACACTGAGGAACTACAAGTACCAGCATAACCTAGATAATAATAACTACACACTGGAACACTGAGGAACTACAAGTACCAGTATAACCCAGAAAATAATAATACACACTGGAACACTGAGGAACTACAAGTACCAGTATAACCTAGAAAATAATAATACACACTGGAACACTGAGGAACTACAAGTACCAGTATAACCTAGAAAATAATAATACACACTGGAACACTGAGGAACTACAAGTACCAGCATAACCTAGATAATAATAATACACACTGGAACACTGAGGAACTACAAGTACCAGTATAACCTAGATAATAATAACTACACACTGGAACACTGAGGAACTACAAGTACCAGTATAACCTAGATAATAATAATACACACTGGAACACTGAGGAACTACAAGTACCAGTATAACCTAGATAATAATAACTACACACTGGAACACTGAGGAACTACAAGTACCAGTATAACCTAGATAATAATAATACACACTGGAACACTGAGGAACTACAAGTACCAGTATAACCTAGATAATAATAATACACACTGGAACACTGAGGAACTACAAGTACCAGCATAACCTAGATAATAATAATACACACTGGAACACTGAGGAACTACAAGTACCAGTATAACCTAGATAATAATAATACACACTGGAACACTGAGGAACTACAAGTACCAGCATAACCTAGATAATAATAATACACACTGGAACACTGAGGAACTACAAGTACCAGTATAACCTAGATAATAATAATACACACTGGAACACTGAGGAACTACAAGTACCAGTATAACCTAGATAATAATAATACACACTGGAACACTGAGGTACTACAAGTACCAGTATAACCTAGATAATAATAATACACACTGGAACACTGAGGAACTACAAGTACCAGTATAACCTAGATAATAATAATACACACTGGAACACTGAGGTACTACAAGTACCAGTATAACCTAGATAATAATAATACACACTGGAACACTGAGGAACTACAAGTACCAGTATAACCTAGATAATAATAATACACACTGGAACACTGAGGTACTACAAGTACCAGTATAACCTAGAAAATAATAATACACACTGGAACACTGAGGAACTACAAGTACCAGCATAACCTAGAAAATAATAATACACACTGGAACACTGAGGAACTACAAGTACCAGTATAACCTAGATAATAATAATACACACTGGAACACTGAGGAACTACAAGTACCAGTATAACCTAGATAATAATAATACACACTGGAACACTGAGGAACTACAAGTACCAGTATAACCTAGATAATAATAACTACACACTGGAACACTGAGGAACTACAAGTACCAGTATAACCTAGATAATAATAATACACACTGGAACACTGAGGAACTACAAGTACCAGTATAACCTAGATAATAATAATACACACTGGAACACTGAGGAACTACAAGTACCAGTATAACCTAGATAATAATAATACACACTGGAACACTGAGGTACTACAAGTACCAGTATAACCTAGATAATAATAATACACACTGGAACACTGAGGAACTACAAGTACCAGTATAACCTAGATAATAATAATACACACTGGAACACTGAGGAACTACAAGTACCAGTATAACCTAGATAATAATAACTACACACTGGAACACTGAGGAACTACAAGTACCAGTATAACCTAGATAATAATAATACACACTGGAACACTGAGGAACTACAAGTACCAGCATAACCTAGATAATAATAATACACACTGGAACACTGAGGAACTACAAGTACCAGTATAACCTAGATAATAATAATACACACTGGAACACTGAGGAACTACAAGTACCAGTATAACCTAGATAATAATAACTACACACTGGAACACTGAGGAACTACAAGTACCAGTATAACCTAGATAATAATAATACACACTGGAACACTGAGGAACTACAAGTACCAGCATAACATAGAAAATAATAATACACACTGGAACACTGAGGTACTACAAGTACCAGCATAACCTAGAAAATAATAATACACACTGGAACACTGAGGAACTACAAGTACCAGCATAACCTAGAAAATAATAATACACACTGGAACACTGAGGAACTACAAGTACCAGTATAACCTAGATAATAATAATACACACTGGAACACTGAGGAACTACAAGTACCAGTATAACCTAGATAATAATAATACACACTGGAACACTGAGGAACTACAAGTACCAGTATAACCTAGATAATAATAATACACACTGGAACACTGAGGAACTACAAGTACCAGTATAACCTAGAGAATAATAATAATACACACTGGAACACTGAGGTACTACAAGTACCAGTATAACCTAGATAATAATAATACACACTGGAACACTGAGGAACTACAAGTACCAGTATAACCTAGAAAATAATAATACACACTGGAACACTGAGGAACTACAAGTACCAGTATAACCTAGAAAATAATAATACACACTGGAACACTGAGGTACTACAAGTACCAGTATAACCTAGATAATAATAATACACACTGGAACACTGAGGAACTACAAGTACCAGTATAACCTAGATAATAATAATACACACTGGAACACTGAGGAACTACAAGTACCAGTATAACCTAGATAATAATAACTACACACTGGAACACTGAGGAACTACAAGTACCAGTATAACCTAGATAATAATAATACACACTGGAACACTGAGGAACTACAAGTACCAGCATAACCTAGAAAATAATAATACACACTGGAACACTGAGGAACTACAAGTACCAGTATAACCTAGATAATAATAACTACACACTGGAACACTGAGGAACTACAAGTACCAGTATAACCTAGAAAATAATAATACACACTGGAACACTGAGGAACTACAAGTACCAGTATAACCTAGAAAATAATAATACACACTGGAACACTGAGGAACTACAAGTACCAGTATAACCTAGATAATAATAATAATACACACTGGAACACTGAGGAACTACAAGTACCAGTATAACCTAGATAATAATAACTACACACTGGAACACTGAGGAACTACAAGTACCAGTATAACCTAGATAATAATAATACACACTGGAACACTGAGGAACTACAAGTACCAGTATAACCTAGATAATAATAATACACACTGGAACACTGAGGAACTACAAGTACCAGCATAACCTAGAAAATAATAATACACACTGGAACACTGAGGAACTACAAGTACCAGTATAACCTAGATAATAATAATACACACTGGAACACTGAGGTACTACAAGTACCAGTATAACCTAGATAATAATAATACACACTGGAACACTGAGGAACTACAAGTACCAGTATAACCTAGATAATAATAATACACACTGGAACACTGAGGAACTACAAGTACCAGTATAACCTAGATAATAATAATACACACTGGAACACTGAGGAACTACAAGTACCAGTATAACCTAGATAATAATAATACACACTGGAACACTGAGGAACTACAAGTACCAGTATAACCTAGAAAATAATAATACACACTGGAACACTGAGGAACTACAAGTACCAGTATAACCTAGAAAATAATAATACACACTGGAACACTGAGGAACTACAAGTACCAGTATAACCTAGATAATAATACACACTGGAACACTGAGGAACTACAAGTACCAGTATAACCTAGATAATAATAATACACACTGGAACACTGAGGAACTACAAGTACCAGCATAACCTAGATAATAATAATACACACTGGAACACTGAGGTACTACAAGTACCAGCATAACCTAGAAAATAATAATACACACTGGAACACTGAGGAACTACAAGTACCAGTATAACCTAGATAATAATAATACACACTGGAATACTGAGGAACTACAAGTACCAGTATAACCTAGATAATAATAATACACACTGGAACACTGAGGTACTACAAGTACCAGCATAACCTAGAAAATAATAATACACACTGGAACACTGAGGAACTATAAGTACCAGTATAACCTAGATAATAATAACTACACACTGGAATACTGAGGAACTACAAGTACCAGTATAACCTAGAAAATAATAATACACACTGGAACACTGAGGAACTACAAGTACCAGTATAACCTAGATAATAATAACTACACACTGGAACACTGAGGTACTACAAGTACCAGTATAACCTAGATAATAATAATACACACTGGAACACTGAGGAACTACAAGTACCAGCATAACCTAGATAATAATAATACACACTGGAACACTGAGGTACTACAAGTACCAGTATAACCTAGATAATAATAATACACACTGGAACACTGAGGAACTACAAGTACCAGTATAACCTAGATAATAATAACTACACACTGGAACACTGAGGAACTACAAGTACCAGCATAACCTAGATAATAATAACTACACACTGGGACACTGAGGTACTACAAGTACCAGCATAACCTAGAAAATAATAATACACACTGGAACACTGAGGAACTACAAGTACCAGTATAACCTAGATAATAATAATACACACTGGAACACTGAGGAACTACAAGTACCAGTATAACCTAGATAATAATAATACACACTGGAACACTGAGGAACTACAAGTACCAGTATAACCTAGATAATAATAACTACACACTGGAACACTGAGGAACTACAAGTACCAGTATAACCTAGATAATAATAACTACACACTGGAACACTGAGGAACTACAAGTACCAGCATAACCTAGATAATAATAATAATACACACTGGGACACTGAGGTACTACAAGTACCAGCATAACCTAGATAATAATAATACACACTGGAACACTGAGGAACTACAAGTACCAGTATAACCTAGATAATAATAATACACACTGGAACACTGAGGAACTACAAGTACCAGTATAACCTAGATAATAATAATACACACTGGAACACTGAGGAACTACAAGTACCAGTATAACCTAGATAATAATAACTACACACTGGAACACTGAGGAACTACAAGTACCAGTATAACCTAGATAATAATAATACACACTGGAACACTGAGGAACTACAAGTACCAGCATAACCTAGATAATAATAATAATACACACTGGGACACTGAGGTACTACAAGTACCAGTATAACCTAGATAATAATAATACACACTGGAACACTGAGGAACTACAAGTACCAGTATAACCTAGATAATAATAATACACACTGGAACACTGAGGTACTACAAGTACCAGTATAACCTAGATAATAATAATACACACTGGAACACTGAGGAACTACAAGTACCAGTATAACCTAGATAATAATAATACACACTGGAACACTGAGGAACTACAAGTACCAGCATAACCTAGATAATAATAATACACACTGGAACACTGAGGAACTACAAGTACCAGTATAACCTAGATAATAATAATACACACTGGAACACTGAGGAACTACAAGTACCAGTATAACCTAGAAAATAATAATACACACTGGAACACTGAGGAACTACAAGTACCAGTATAACCTAGATAATAATAATACACACTGGAACACTGAGGAACTACAAGTACCAGCATAACCTAGATAATAATAATACACACTGGAACACTGAGGAACTACAAGTACCAGTATAACCTAGATAATAATAATACACACTGGAACACTGAGGAACTACAAGTATCAGTATAACCTAGATAATAATAATAACTACACACTGGAACACTGAGGTACTACAAGTACCAGTATAACCTAGATAATAATAATACACACTGGAACACTGAGGAACTACAAGTACCAGTATAACCTAGATAATAATAATACACACTGGAACACTGAGGAACTACAAGTACCAGTATAACCTAGATAATAATAATACACACTGGAGCACTGAGGAACTACAAGTACCAGTATAACCTAGATAATAATAATAATACACACTGGAACACTGAGGAACTACAAGTACCAGCATAACCTAGATAATAATAATACACACTGGAACACTGAGGAACTACAAGTACCAGTATAACCTAGAAAATAATAATACACACTGGAACACTGAGGAACTACAAGTACCAGTATAACCTAGATAATAATAATACACACTGGAACACTGAGGAACTACAAGTACCAGTATAACCTAGATAATAATAATACACACTGGAACACTGAGGAACTACAAGTACCAGTATAACCTAGATAATAATAATACACACTGGAACACTGAGGAACTACAAGTACCAGTATAACCTAGATAATAATAATACACACTGGAACACTGAGGAACTACAAGTACCAGCATAACCTAGATAATAATAACTACACACTGGAATACTGAGGAACTACAAGTACCAGCATAACCTAGAGAATAATAATACACACTGGAACACTGAGGAACTACAAGTACCAGTATAACCTAGATAATAATAATACACACTGGAACACTGAGGAACTACAAGTACCAGTATAACCTAGATAATAATAACTACACACTGGAACACTGAGGAACTACAAGTACCAGTATAACCTAGATAATAATAATACACACTGGAACACTGAGGAACTACAAGTACCAGTATAACCTAGATAATAATAATACACACTGGAACACGGAGGAACTACAAGTACCAGTATAACCTAGATAATAATAATACACACTGGAACACTGAGGAACTACAAGTACCAGTATAACCTAGATAATAATAATACACACTGGAACACTGAGGAACTACAAGTACCAGTATAACCTAGATAATAATAATACACACTGGGACACTGAGGATCTACAAGTACCAGTATAACCTAGATAATAATAATACACACTGGAACACTGAGGAACTACAAGTACCAGCATAACCTAGATAATAATAATACACACTGGATCACTGAGGTACTACAAGTACCAGTATAACCTAGATAATAATAATACACACTGGAACACTGAGGAACTACAAGTACCAGTATAACCTAGATAATAATAATACACACTGGAACACTGAGGAACTACAAGTACCAGTATAACCTAGATAATAATAATACACACTGGAACACTGAGGAACTACAAGTACCAGTATAACCTAGATAATAATAATACACACTGGAACACTGAGGTACTACAAGTACCAGTATAACCTAGATAATAATAATACACACTGGAACACTGAGGAACTACAAGTACCAGTATAACCTAGATAATAATAATACACACTGGAACACTGAGGAACTACAAGTACCAGTATAACCTAGATAATAATAACTACACACTGGAGCACTGAGGAACTACAAGTACCAGTATAACCTAGATAATAATAATACACACTGGAACACTGAGGAACTACAAGTACCAGCATAACCTAGATAATAATAATACACACTGGAACACTGAGGAACTACAAGTACCAGTATAACCTAGATAATAATAATACACACTGGAACACTGAGGAACTACAAGTACCAGTATAACCTAGATAATAATAATACACACTGGGACACTGAGGAACTACAAGTACCAGTATAACCTAGATAATAATAATACACACTGGAACACTGAGGAACTACAAGTACCAGTATAACCTAGATAATAATAATACACACTGGAACACTGAGGAACTACAAGTACCAGCATAACCTAGAGAATAATAATACACACTGGAACACTGAGGAACTACAAGTACCAGTATAACCTAGATAATAATAATACACACTGGAACACTGAGGAACTACAAGTACCAGCATAACCTAGATAATAATAATACACACTGGAACACTGAGGTACTACAAGTACCAGTATAACCTAGATAATAATAATACACACTGGAACACTGAGGAACTACAAGTACCAGTATAACCTAGATAATAATAATACACACTGGAACACTGAGGAACTACAAGTACCAGTATAACCTAGAAAATAATAATACACACTGGAACACTGAGGAACTACAAGTACCAGTATAACCTAGATAATAATAACTACACACTGGAACACTGAGGTACTACAAGTACCAGTATAACCTAGATAATAATAATACACACTGGAACACTGAGGAACTACAAGTACCAGTATAACCTAGATAATAATAATACACACTGGAACACTGAGGAACTACAAGTACCAGTATAACCTAGATAATAATAACTACACACTGGAACACTGAGGAACTACAAGTACCAGCATAACCTAGATAATAATAATACACACTGGAACACTGAGGAACTACAAGTACCAGTATAACCTAGATAATAATAATACACACTGGAACACTGAGGAACTACAAGTACCAGTATAACCTAGATAATAATAATACACACTGGAACACTGAGGAACTACAAGTACCAGTATAACCTAGATAATAATAATACACACTGGAACACTGAGGTACTACAAGTACCAGTATAACCTAGATAATAATAACTACACACTGGAACACTGAGGAACTACAAGTACCAGTATAACCTAGATAATAATAATACACACTGGAACACTGAGGTACTACAAGTACCAGTATAACCTAGATAATAATAATACACACTGGAACACTGAGGAACTACAAGTACCAGTATAACCTAGATAATAATAATACACACTGGAACACTGAGGAACTACAAGTACCAGCATAACCTAGATAATAATAATACACACTGGAACACTGAGGAACTACAAGTACCAGTATAACCTAGATAATAATAATACACACTGGAACACTGAGGAACTACAAGTACCAGCATAACCTAGATAATAATAACTACACACTGGAACACTGAGGAACTACAAGTACCAGTATAACCTAGAAAATAATAATACACACTGGAACACTGAGGAACTACAAGTACCAGTATAACCTAGATAATAATAATACACACTGGAACACTGAGGAACTACAAGTACCAGTATAACCTAGATAATAATAATACACACTGGAACACTGAGGTACTACAAGTACCAGCATAACCTAGATAATAATAATACACACTGGAACACTGAGGAACTACAAGTACCAGTATAACCTAGATAATAATAATAATACACACTGGAACACTGAGGAACTACAAGTACCAGTATAACCTAGATAATAATAATAATACACACTGGAACACTGAGGAACTACAAGTACCAGTATAACCTAGAGAATAATAATACACACTGGAACACTGAGGAACTACAAGTACCAGTATAACCTAGATAATAATAATACACACTGGAACACTGAGGAACTACAAGTACCAGCATAACCTAGATAATAATAACTACACACTGGAATACTGAGGAACTACAAGTACCAGTATAACCTAGATAATAATAATACACACTGGAACACTGAGGAACTACAAGTACCAGTATAACCTAGATAATAATAATACACACTGGAACACTGAGGAACTACAAGTACCAGTATAACCTAGATAATAATAATAATACACACTGGAACACTGAGGAACTACAAGTACCAGTATAACCTAGATAATAATAATACACACTGGAACACTGAGGAACTACAAGTACCAGTATAACCTAGATAATAATAATACACACTGGAACACTGAGGAACTACAAGTACCAGTATAACCTAGATAATAATAATACACACTGGAACACTGAGGAACTACAAGTACCAGCATAACCTAGATAATAATAACTACACACTGGAATACTGAGGAACTACAAGTACCAGCATAACCTAGAGAATAATAATACACACTGGAACACTGAGGAACTACAAGTACCAGTATAACCTAGATAATAATAATACACACTGGAACACTGAGGAACTACAAGTACCAGTATAACCTAGATAATAATAATACACACTGGAACACTGAGGAACTACAAGTACCAGTATAACCTAGATAATAATAATACACACTGGAACACTGAGGAACTACAAGTACCAGTATAACCTAGATAATAATAATACACACTGGAACACTGAGGAACTACAAGTACCAGTATAACCTAGATAATAATAATACACACTGGGACACTGAGGATCTACAAGTACCAGTATAACCTAGATAATAATAATACACACTGGAACACTGAGGAACTACAAGTACCAGTATAACCTAGATAATAATAATACACACTGGAACACTGAGGAACTACAAGTACCAGTATAACCTAGATAATAATAATACACACTGGAACACTGAGGTACTACAAGTACCAGTATAACCTAGATAATAATAATACACACTGGAACACTGAGGAACTACAAGTACCAGTATAACCTAGATAATAATAATACACACTGGAACACTGAGGAACTACAAGTACCAGTATAACCTAGATAATAATAATACACACTGGAACACTGAGGAACTACAAGTACCAGTATAACCTAGATAATAATAATACACACTGGGACACTGAGGAACTACAAGTACCAGTATAACCTAGATAATAATAATACACACTGGAACACTGAGGAACTACAAGTACCAGTATAACCTAGATAATAATAATACACACTGGAACACTGAGGAACTACAAGTACCAGTATAACCTAGATAATAATAATACACACTGGAACACTGAGGAACTACAAGTACCAGCATAACCTAGAGAATAATAATACACACTGGAACACTGAGGAACTACAAGTACCAGTATAACCTAGATAATAATAATACACACTGGAACACTGAGGAACTACAAGTACCAGCATAACCTAGATAATAATAATACACACTGGAACACTGAGGAACTACAAGTACCAGTATAACCTAGAAAATAATAATACACACTGGAACACTGAGGAACTACAAGTACCAGTATAACCTAGATAATAATAACTACACACTGGAACACTGAGGAACTACAAGTACCAGTATAACCTAGATAATAATAATAATACACACTGGAACACTGAGGAACTACAAGTACCAGTATAACCTAGATAATAATAATACACACTGGAACACTGAGGAACTACAAGTACCAGCATAACCTAGATAATAATAATACACACTGGAACACTGAGGAACTACAAGTACCAGTATAACCTAGATAATAATAATACACACTGGAACACTGAGGAACTACAAGTACCAGTATAACCTAGATAATAATAATAATACACACTGGAACACTGAGGAACTACAAGTACCAGCATAACCTAGATAATAATAACTACACACTGGAACACTGAGGAACTACAAGTACCAGCATAACCTAGATAATAATAATACACACTGGAACACTGAGGAACTACAAGTACCAGTATAACCTAGATAATAATAATACACACTGGAACACTGAGGAACTACAAGTACCAGTATAACCTAGATAATAATAATACACACTGGAACACTGAGGAACTACAAGTACCAGTATAACCTAGATAATAATAATACACACTGGAACACTGAGGTACTACAAGTACCAGTATAACCTAGATAATAATAACTACACACTGGAACACTGAGGAACTACAAGTACCAGCATAACCTAGATAATAATAATACACACTGGAACACTGAGGAACTACAAGTACCAGCATAACCTAGATAATAATAACTACACACTGGAACACTGAGGAACTACAAGTACCAGCATAACCTAGATAATAATAATACACACTGGAACACTGAGGAACTACAAGTACCAGTATAACCTAGATAATAATAACTACACACTGGAACACTGAGGAACTACAAGTACCAGTATAACCTAGATAATAATAATACACACTGGAACACTGAGGAACTACAAGTACCAGTATAACCTAGATAATAATAACTACACACTGGAACACTGAGGAACTACAAGTACCAGTATAACCTAGAAAATAATAATACACACTGGAACACTGAGGAACTACAAGTACCAGTATAACCTAGATAATAATAATACACACTGGAACACTGAGGAACTACAAGTACCAGTATAACCTAGATAATAATAATACACACTGGAACACTGAGGAACTACAAGTACCAGTATAACCTAGATAATAATAATACACACTGGAACACTGAGGAACTACAAGTACCAGCATAACCTAGATAATAATAATACACACTGGAACACTGAGGAACTACAAGTACCAGTATAACCTAGATAATAATAACACACACTGGAACACTGAGGAACTACAAGTACCAGTATAACCTAGATAATAATAATACACACTGGAACACTGAGGAACTACAAGTACCAGTATAACCTAGATAATAATAATACACACTGGAACACTGAGGAACTACAAGTACCAGTATAACCTAGAAAATAATAATACACACTGGAGCACTGAGGAACTACAAGTACCAGTATAACCTAGATAATAATAACACACACTGGAACACTGAGGAACTACAAGTACCAGTATAACCTAGATAATAATAACTACACACTGGAGCACTGAGGAACTACAAGTATCAGTATAACCTAGAAAATAATAATACACACTGGAACACTGAGGAACTACAAGTACCAGTATAACCTAGAGAATAATAATACACACTGGAACACTGAGGAACTACAAGTACAAGTATAACCTAGATAATAATAATACACACTGGAACACTGAGGAACTACAAGTACCAGTATAACCTAGATAATAATAACACACACTGGAACACTGAGGAACTACAAGTACCAGTATAACCTAGAAAATAATAATACACACTGGAACACTGAGGAACTACAAGTACCAGTATAACCTAGATAATAATAACACACACTGGAACACTGAGGAACTACAAGTACCAGTATAACCTAGATAATAATAACTACACACTGGAGCACTGAGGAACTACAAGTATCAGTATAACCTAGATAATAATAATACACACTGGAACACTGAGGAACTACAAGTACAAGTATAACCTAGATAATAATAATACACACTGGAACACTGAGGAACTACAAGCACCAGTATAACCTAGATAATAATAATACACACTGGAACACTGAGGTACTACAAGTACCAGTATAACCTAGATAATAATAATACACACTGGAACACTGAGGTACTACAAGTACCAGTATAACCTAGATAATAATAATAATACACACTGGAACACTGAGGTACTACATTTACCAGTATAACCTAGATAATAATAATACACACTGGAACACTGAGGAACTACAAGTACCAGTATAACCTAGATAATAATAATACACACTGGAACACTGAGGAACTACATTTACCAGTATAACCTAGAAAATAATAATACACACTGGAACACTGAGGAACTACAAGTACCAGCATAACCTAGATAATAATAATACACACTGGAACACTGAGGAACTACAAGTACCAGCATAACCTAGATAATAATAATACACACTGGAACACTGAGGAACTACAAGTACCAGTATAACCTAGATAATAATAATACACACTGGAACACTGAGGAACTACAAGTACCAGTATAACCTAGATAATAATAATACACACTGGAACACTGAGGAACTACAAGTACCAGTATAACCTAGATAATAATAATACACACTGGAACACTGAGGAACTACAAGTACCAGTATAACCTAGATAATAATAATACACACTGGAACACTGAGGTACTACAAGTACCAGTATAACCTAGAGAATAATAATACACACTGGAACACTGAGGTACTACAAGTACCAGTATAACCTAGATAATAATAATACACACTGGAACACTGAGGTACTACAAGTACCAGTATAACCTAGATAATAATAATAATACACACTGGAACACTGAGGAACTACAAGTACCAGCATAACCTAGAAAATAATAATACACACTGGAACACTGAGGTACTACAAGTACCAGTATAACCTAGATAATAATAATACACACTGGAACACTGAGGAACTACAAGTGCCAGCATAACCTAGATAATAATAATACACACTGGAACACTGAGGAACTACAAGTACCAGTATAACCTAGATAATAATAATACACACTGGAACACTGAGGAACTACAAGTACCAGTATAACCTAGAGAATAATAATACACACTGGAACACTGAGGAACTACAAGTACCAGCATAACCTAGATAATAATAATACACACTGGAACACTGAGGAACTACAAGTACCAGTATAACCTAGATAATAATAATACACACTGGAACACTGAGGAACTACAAGTACCAGTATAACCTAGATAATAATAATACACACTGGAACACTGAGGAACTACAAGTACCAGCATAACCTAGAGAATAATAATACACACTGGAACACTGAGGAACTACAAGTACCAGTATAACCTAGATAATAATAATACACACTGGAACACTGAGGAACTACAAGTACCAGTATAACCTAGATAATAATAATACACACTGGAACACTGAGGAACTACAAGTACTAGCATAACCTAGATAATAATAATACACACTGGAACACTGAGGAACTACAAGTACCAGTATAACCTAGATAATAATAACTACACACTGGAACACTGAGGAACTACAAGTACCAGTATAACCTAGATAATAATAATACACACTGGAACACTGAGGTACTACAAGTACCAGTATAACCTAGATAATAATAATACACACTGGAACACTGAGGAACTACAAGTACCAGTATAACCTAGATAATAATAATACACACTGGAACACTGAGGAACTACAAGTACCAGTATAACCTAGATAATAATAATACACACTGGAACACTGAGGAACTACAAGTACCAGTATAACCTAGATAATAATAATACACACTGGAACACTGAGGAACTACAAGTACCAGCATAACCTAGATAATAATAATACACACTGGAACACTGAGGAACTACAAGTACCAGCATAACCTAGATAATAATAATACACACTGGAACACTGAGGAACTACAAGTACCAGTATAACCTAGATAATAATAATACACACTGGAACACTGAGGAACTACAAGTACCAGTATAACCTAGATAATAATAATACACACTGGAACACTGAGGAACTACAAGTACCAGTATAACCTAGATAATAATAATACACACTGGAACACTGAGGAACTACAAGTACCAGTATAACCTAGATAATAATAATACACACTGGAACACTGAGGAACTACAAGTACCAGCATAACCTAGATAATAATAATACACACTGGAACACTGAGGTACTACAAGTACCAGTATAACCTAGATAATAATAATACACACTGGAACACTGAGGAACTACAAGTACCAGTATAACCTAGATAATAATAATACACACTGGAACACTGAGGTACTACAAGTACCAGTATAACCTAGATAATAATAATACACACTGGAACACTGAGGAACTACAAGTACCAGCATAACCTAGAAAATAATAATACACACTGGAACACTGAGGAACTACAAGTACCAGTATAACCTAGATAATAATAATACACACTGGAACACTGAGGAACTACAAGTACCAGTATAACCTAGATAATAATAATACACACTGGAACACTGAGGAACTACAAGTACCAGTATAACCTAGATAATAATAATACACACTGGAACACTGAGGAACTACAAGTACCAGTATAACCTAGATAATAATAATACACACTGGAACACTGAGGTACTACAAGTACCAGTATAACCTAGATAATAATAATACACACTGGAATACTGAGGAACTACAAGTACCAGTATAACCTAGATAATAATAATACACACTGGAACACTGAGGAACTACAAGTACCAGTATAACCTAGATAATAATAATACACACTGGAACACTGAGGAACTACAAGTACCAGTATAACCTAGATAATAATAACTACACACTGGAACACTGAGGAACTACAAGTACCAGTATAACCTAGATAATAATAATACACACTGGAACACTGAGGTACTACAAGTACCAGTATAACCTAGATAATAATAATACACACTGGAACACTGAGGAACTACAAGTACCAGTATAACCTAGATAATAATAATACACACTGGAACACTGAGGAACTACAAGTACCAGTATAACCTAGATAATAATAATACACACTGGAACACTGAGGAACTACAAGTACCAGTATAACCTAGATAATAATAATACACACTGGAACACTGAGGAACTACAAGTACCAGTATAACCTAGATAATAATAATACACACTGGAACACTGAGGAACTACAAGTACCAGTATAACCTAGATAATAATAATACACACTGGAACACTGAGGAACTACAAGTACCAGTATAACCTAGATAATAATAATACACACTGGAACACTGAGGAACTACAAGTACCATTATAACCTAGATAATAATAATACACACTGGAACACTGAGGAACTACAAGTACCAGTATAACCTAGATAATAATAATACACACTGGAACACTGAGGAACTACAAGTACCAGCATAACCTAGATAATAATAATACACACTGGAACACTGAGGTACTACAAGTACCAGTATAACCTAGATAATAATAATACACACTGGAATACTGAGGAACTACAAGTACCAGCATAACCTAGATAATAATAATACACACTGGAACACTGAGGAACTACAAGTACCAGTATAACCTAGATAATAATAACTACACACTGGAGCACTGAGGAACTACAAGTATCAGTATAACCTAGATAATAATAATACACACTGGAACACTGAGGAACTACAAGCACCAGTATAACCTAGATAATAATAATACACACTGGAGCACTGAGGAACTACATTTACCAGTATAACCTAGAAAATAATAATACACACTGGAACACTGAGGAACTACAAGTACCAGTATAACCTAGATAATAATAATACACACTGGAACACTGAGGAACTACAAGTACCAGCATAACCTAGAGAATAATAATACACACTGGAACACTGAGGAACTACAAGTACCAGTATAACCTAGATAATAATAACTACACACTGGAACACTGAGGAACTACAAGTACCAGTATAACCTAGATAATAATAATACACACTGGAACACTGAGGAACTACAAGTACCAGTATAACCTAGATAATAATAATACACACTGGAACACTGAGGAACTACAAGTACCAGTATAACCTAGATAATAATAATACACACTGGAGCACTGAGGAACTACAAGTACCAGTATAACCTAGATAATAATAATACACACTGGAACACTGAGGAACTACAAGTACCAGTATAACCTAGATAATAATAATACACACTGGAACACTGAGGAACTACAAGTACCAGTATAACCTAGATAATAATAATACACACTGGAGCACTGAGGAACTACAAGTACCAGTATAACCTAGATAATAATAATACACACTGGAACACTGAGGAACTACAAGTACCAGTATAACCTAGATAATAATAATACACACTGGAACACTGAGGAACTACAAGTACCAGTATAACCTAGATAATAATAATACACACTGGAACACTGAGGAACTACAAGTACCAGTATAACCTAGATAATAATAATACACACTGGAACACTGAGGAACTACAAGTACCAGCATAACCTAGATAATAATAATACACACTGGAACACTGAGGAACTACAAGTACCAGCATAACCTAGATAATAATAATACACACTGGAACACTGAGGAACTACAAGTACCAGTATAACCTAGATAATAATAATACACACTGGAACACTGAGGAACTACAAGTACCAGCATAACCTAGATAATAATAATACACACTGGAACACTGAGGAACTACAAGTACCAGCATAACCTAGATAATAATAATACACACTGGAACACTGAGGTACTACAAGTACCAGTATAACCTAGATAATAATAATACACACTGGAACACTGAGGAACTACAAGTACCAGCATAACCTATATAATAATAATACACACTGGAACACTGAGGAACTACAAGTACCAGTATAACCTAGATAATAATAATACACACTGGAACACTGAGGTACTACAAGTACCAGCATAACCTAGAAAATAATAATACACACTGGAACACTGAGGAACTACAAGTACCAGCATAACCTAGATAATAATAACTACACACTGGAACACTGAGGAACTACAAGTACCAGTATAACCTAGATAATAATAATACACACTGGAACACTGAGGAACTACAAGTACCAGTATAACCTAGATAATAATAATACACACTGGAACACTGAGGAACTACAAGTACCAGCATAACCTAGATAATAATAATACACACTGGAACACTGAGGTACTACAAGTACCAGTATAACCTAGATAATAATAATACACACTGGAACACTGAGGAACTACAAGTACCAGCATAACCTAGATAATAATAATACACACTGGAACACTGAGGAACTACAAGTACCAGCATAACCTAGATAATAATAACTACACACTGGAACACTGAGGAACTACAAGTACCAGTATAACCTAGATAATAATAATACACACTGGAACACTGAGGAACTACAAGTACCAGTATAACCTAGATAATAATAATACACACTGGAACACTGAGGAACTACAAGTACCAGCATAACCTAGAACATAATAACTACACACTGGAACACTGAGGAACTACAAGTACCAGTATAACCTAGATAATAATAATACACACTGGAACACTGAGGAACTACAAGTACCAGTATAACCTAGATAATAATAATACACACTGGAACACTGAGGAACTACAAGTACCAGTATAACCTAGATAATAATAATACACACTGGAACACTGAGGAACTACAAGTACCAGTATAACCTAGATAATAATAATAATACACACTGGAACACTGAGGAACTACAAGTACCAGTATAACCTAGATAATAATAATACACACTGGAACACTGAGGTACTACAAGTACCAGTATAACCTAGATAATAATAATACACACTGGAACACTGAGGTACTACAAGTACCAGTATAACCTAGATAATAATAATACACACTGGAACACTGAGGAACTACAAGTACCAGCATAACCTAGATAATAATAATACACACTGGAACACTGAGGAACTACAAGTACCAGTATAACCTAGAAAATAATAATACACACTGGGACACTGAGGAACTACAAGTACCAGTATAACCTAGATAATAATAATACACACTGGAACACTGAGGTACTACAAGTACCAGTATAACCTAGATAATAATAATACACACTGGAACACTGAGGAACTACAAGTACCAGCATAACCTAGATAATAATAATACACACTGGAACACTGAGGAACTACAAGTACCAGCATAACCTAGAGAATAATAATACACACTGGAACACTGAGGAACTACAAGTACCAGTATAACCTAGATAATAATAATACACACTGGAACACTGAGGAACTACAAGTACCAGTATAACCTAGAAAATAATAATACACACTGGAACACTGAGGAACTACAAGTACCAGTATAACCTAGATAATAATAATAATACACACTGGAACACTGAGGAACTACAAGTACCAGTATAACCTAGATAATAATAATACACACTGGAGCACTGAGGTACTACAAGTACCAGTATAACCTAGATAATAATAATACACACTGGAACACTGAGGAACTACAAGTACCAGTATAACCTAGATAATAATAATACACACTGGAACACTGAGGAACTACAAGTACCAGTATAACCTAGATAATAATAATACACACTGGAACACTGAGGTACTACAAGTACCAGTATAACCTAGATAATAATAATACACACTGGAACACTGAGGAACTACAAGTACCAGTATAACCTAGATAATAATAATACACACTGGAACACTGAGGAACTACAAGTACCAGTATAACCTAGAAAATAATAATACACACTGGAACACTGAGGAACTACAAGTACCAGCATAACCTAGATAATAATAACTACACACTGGAACACTGAGGTACTACAAGTACCAGTATAACCTAGATAATAATAATACACACTGGAACACTGAGGAACTACAAGTACCAGTATAACCTAGATAATAATAATAATACACACTGGAACACTGAGGAACTACAAGTACCAGTATAACCTAGATAATAATAATACACACTGGAACACTGAGGAACTACAAGTACCAGTATAACCTAGATAATAATAACTACACACTGGAACACTGAGGAACTACAAGTACCAGCATAACCTAGATAATAATAACTACACACTGGAACACTGAGGAACTACAAGTACCAGTATAACCTAGATAATAATAATACACACTGGAACACTGAGGAACTACAAGTACCAGTATAACCTAGATAATAATAATACACACTGGAACACTGAGGAACTACAAGTACCAGCATAACCTAGAAAATAATAATACACACTGGAACACTGAGGAACTACAAGTACCAGTATAACCTAGATAATAATAATACACACTGGAACACTGAGGAACTACAAGTACCAGTATAAACCTAGATAATAATAATACACACTGGAACACTGAGGAACTACAAGTACCAGCATAACCTAGATAATAATAATACACACTGGAACACTGAGGAACTACAAGTACCAGTATAACCTAGAAAATAATAATACACACTGGAACACTGAGGAACTACAAGTACCAGCATAACCTAGATAATAATAACTACACACTGGAACACTGAGGAACTACAAGTACCAGTATAACCTAGATAATAATAATAATACACACTGGAACACTGAGGAACTACAAGTACCAGTATAACCTAGATAATAATAATACACACTGGAACACTGAGGTACTACAAGTACCAGTATAACCTAGATAATAATAATACACACTGGAACACTGAGGAACTACAAGTACCAGTATAACCTAGATAATAATAACTACACACTGGAACACTGAGGTACTACAAGTACCAGTATAACCTAGATAATAATAATACACGCTGGAACACTGAGGAACTACAAGTACCAGTATAACCTAGATAATAATAATACACACTGGAACACTGAGGAACTACAAGTACCAGCATAACCTAGATAATAATAATACACACTGGAA
>NW_027463301.1:0-34610 GCF_050947455.1 Rhinoderma darwinii | reverse complement strand
ATCTTGGACTTCTCTGCATGTTTCCCAGGCGAGAAATTGGCAGCATGTTCAGAACCATGTTTCTGTGAATAACTCCTGAACCGTAAGTCCTAGACGCTCGCTCTTGGCTGCATTCGATTCAGCTCGTGGCAGCCAGTCTAAAAAACACTATCTTGGACTTCTCTGCATGTTTCCCAGGCGAGCAATTGGCAGCATGTTCAGAACCATGTTTCTGTGAATAACTCCTGAACCGTAAGTCCTAGACGCTCGCTCTTGGCTGCATTCGATTCAGCTCGTGGCAGCCAGTCTAAAAAACACTATCTTGGACTTCTCTGCATGTTTCCCAGGCGAGAAATTGGCAGCATGTTCAGAACCATGTTTCTGTGAATAACTCCTGAACCGTAAGTCCTAGACGCTCGCTCTTGGCTGCATTCGATTCAGCTCGTGGCAGCCAGTCTAAAAAACACTATCTTGGACTTCTCTGCATGTTTCCCAGGCGAGCAATTGGCAGCATGTTCAGAACCATGTTTCTGTGAATAACTCCTGAACCGTAAGTCCTAGACGCTCGCTCTTGGCTGCATTCGATCAGCTCGTGGCAGCCAGTCTAAAAAACACTATCTTGGACTTCTCTGCATGTTTCCCAGGCGAGAAATTGGCAGCATGTTCAGAACCATGTTTCTGTGAATAACTCCTGAACCGTAAGTCCTAGACGCTCCATCTTGGCGGCATTCGTCTCAGCGCCTGGCAATTAGTATAGGAGCACTGTGTTTGACTTCTCTGGATGTTTCCCAGGCGAGTTATTGACAAGTAAATCCTAGACGCTCGATCTTGGTTATTTTCGCTTTCGCGGCTGGCAGTAAAAGAACCATGTTTCTGTGAATAACTCCTGAACCGTAAGTCCTAGACGCTCGCTCTTGGCTGCATTCGATTCAGCTCGTGGCAGCCAGTCTAAAAAACACTATCTTGGACTTCTCTGCATGTTTCCCAGACGAGAAATTGGCAGCATGTTCAGAACCATGTTTCTGTGAATAACTCCTGAACCGTAAGTCCTAGACGCTCGATCTTGGCGGCATTCGTCTCAGCGCCTGGCAATTAGTATAGGAGCACTGTGTTTGACTTCTCTGGATGTTTCCCAGGCGAGTTATTGACAAGTAAATCCTAGACGCTCGATCTTGGTTATTTTCGCTTTCGCGGCTGGCAGTAAAAGAACCATGTTTCTGTGAATAACTCCTGAACCGTAAGTCCTAGACGCTCGCTCTTGGCTGCATTCGATTCAGCTCGTGGCAGCCAGTCTAAAAAACACTATCTTGGACTTCTCTGCATGTTTCCCAGGCGAGCAATTGGCAGCATGTTCAGAACCATGTTTCTGTGAATAACTCCTGAACCGTAAGTCCTAGACGCTCGCTCTTGGCTGCATTCGATTCAGCTCGTGGCAGCCAGTCTAAAAAACACTATCTTGGACTTCTCTGCATGTTTCCCAGGCGAGCAATGGCAGCATGTTCAGAACCATGTTTCTGTGAATAACTCCTGAACCGTAAGTCCTAGACGCTCGCTCTTGGCTGCATTCGATTCAGCTCGTGGCAGCCAGTCTAAAAAACACTATCTTGGACTTCTCTGCATGTTTCCCAGGCGAGAAATTGGCAGCATGTTCAGAACCATGTTTCTGTGAATAACTCCTGAACCGTAAGTCCTAGACGCTCGCTCTTGGCTGCATTCGATTAGCTCGTGGCAGCCAGTCTAAAAAACACTATCTTGGACTTCTCTGCATGTTTCCCAGGCGAGAAATTGGCAGCATGTTCAGAACCATGTTTCTGTGAATAACTCCTGAACCGTAAGTCCTAGACGCTCGCTCTTGGCTGCATTCGATTCAGCTCGTGGCAGCCAGTCTAAAAAACACTATCTCGGACTTCTCTGCATGTTTCCCAGGCGAGCAATTGGCAGCATGTTCAGAACCATGTTTCTGTGAATAACTCCTGAACCGTAAAGTCCTAGACGCTCGCTCTTGGCTGCATTCCGATTCAGCTCGTGGCAGCCAGTCTAAAAAACACTATCTTGGACTTCTCTGCATGTTTCCCAGGCGAGAAATTGGCAGCATGTTCAGAACCATGTTTCTGTGAATAACTCCTGAACCGTAAGTCCTAGACGCTCGATCTTGGCGGCATTCGTCTCAGCGCCTGGCAATTAGTATAGGAGCACTGTGTTTGACTTCTCTGGATGTTTCCCAGGCGAGTTATTGACAAGTAAATCCTAGACGCTCGATCTTGGTTATTTCGCTTTCGCGGCTGGCAGTAAAAGAACCATGTTTCTGTGAATAACTCCTGAACCGTAAGTCCTAGACGCTCGCTCTTGGCTGCATTCGATTCAGCTCGTGGCAGCCAGTCTAAAAAACACTATCTTGGACTTCTCTGCATGTTTCCCAGACGAGAAATTGGCAGCATGTTCAGAACCATGTTTCTGTGAATAACTCCTGAACCGTAAGTCCTAGACGCTCGATCTTGGCGGCATTCGTCTCAGCGCCTGGCAATTAGTATAGGAGCACTGTGTTTGACTTCTCTGGATGTTTCCCAGGCGAGTTATTGACAAGTAAATCCTAGACGCTCGATCTTGGTTATTTTCGCTTTCGCGGCTGGCAGTAAAAGAACCATGTTTCTGTGAATAACTCCTGAACCGTAAGTCCTAGACGCTCGCTCTTGGCTGCATTCGATTCAGCTCGTGGCAGCCAGTCTAAAAAACACTATCTTGGACTTCTCTGCATGTTTCCCAGGCGAGCAATTGGCAGCATGTTCAGAACCATGTTTCTGTGAATAACTCCTGAACCGTAAGTCCTAGACGCTCGCTTTTGGCTGCATTCGATTCAGCTCGTGGCAGCCAGTCTAAAAAACACTATCTTGGACTTCTCTGCATGTTCCTAAGGCAAATGTTTCTAAAGCTAATTCTTGAACCGTAAGTCCTAGACGCTCGATCTTGGCGGCATTCGTCTCAGCGCCTGGCAATTAGTATAGGAGCACTGTGTTTGACTTCTCTGGATGTTTCCCAGGCGAGTTATTGACAAGTAAATCCTAGACGCTCGATCTTGGTTATTTTCGCTTTCGCGGCTGGCAGTAAAAGAACCATGTTTCTGTGAATAACTCCTGAACCGTATGTCCTAGACGCTCGCTCTTGGCTGCATTCGATTCAGCTCGTGGCAGCCAGTCTAAAAAACACTATCTTGGACTTCTCTGCATGTTTCCCAGGCGAGCAATTGGCAGCATGTTCAGAACCATGTTTCTGTGAATAACTCCTGAACCGTAAGTCCTAGACGCTCGCTCTTGGCTGCATTCGATTCAGCTCGTGGCAGCCAGTCTAAAAACACTATCTTGGACTTCTCTGCATGTTCCTAAGGCAAATGTTTCTAAAGCTAATTCTTGAACCGTAAGTCCTAGACGCTCGATCTTGGCGGCATTCGTCTCAGCGCCTGGCAATTAGTATAGGAGCACTGTGTTTGACTTCTCTGGATGTTTCCCAGGCGAGTTATTGACAAGTAAATCCTAGACGCTCGATCTTGGTTATTTTCGCTTTCGCGGCTGGCAGTAAAAGAACCATGTTTCTGTGAATAACTCCTGAACCGTAAGTCCTAGACGCTCGCTCTTGGCTGCATTCGATTCAGCTCGTGGCAGCCAGTCTAAAAAACACTATCTTGGACTTCTCTGCATGTTTCCCAGGCGAGAAATTGGCAGCATGTTCAGAACCATGTTTCTGTGAATAACTCCTGAACCGTAAGTCCTAGACGCTCGCTCTTGGCTGCATTCGATTCAGCTCGTGGCAGCCAGTCTAAAAAACACTATCTTGGACTTCTCTGCATGTTTCCCAGGCGAGCAATTGGCAGCATGTTCAGAACCATGTTTCTGTGAATAACTCCTGAACCGTAAGTCCTAGACGCTCGCTCTTGGCTGCATTCGATTCAGCTCGTGGCAGCCAGTCTAAAAAACACTATCTTGGACTTCTCTGCATGTTTCCCAGGCGAGAAATTGGCAGCATGTTCAGAACCATGTTTCTGTGAATAACTCCTGAACCGTAAGTCCTAGACGCTCGCTCTTGGCTGCATTCGATTCAGCTCGTGGCAGCCAGTCTAAAAAACACTATCTTGGACTTCTCTGCATGTTTCCCAGGCGAAAAATTGGCAGCATGTTCAGAACCATGTTTCTGTGAATAACTCCTGAACCGTAAGTCCTAGACGCTCGCTCTTGGCTGCATTCGATTCAGCTCGTGGCAGCCAGTCTAAAAAACACTATCTCGGACTTCTCTGCATGTTTCCCAGGCGAGCAATTGGCAGCATGTTCAGAACCATGTTTCTGTGAATAACTCCTGAACCGTAAGTCCTAGACGCTCGCTCTTGGCTGCATTCGATTCAGCTCGTGGCAGCCAGTCTAAAAACACTATCTTGGACTTCTCTGCATGTTTCCCAGGCGAGAAATTGGCAGCATGTTCAGAACCATGTTTCTGTGAATAACTCCTGAACCGTAAGTCCTAGACGCTCGATCTTGGCGGCATTCGTCTCAGCGCCTGGCAATTAGTATAGGAGCACTGTGTTTGACTTCTCTGGATGTTTCCCAGGCGAGTTATTGACAAGTAAATCCTAGACGCTCGATCTTGGTTATTTTCGCTTTCGCGGCTGGCAGTAAAAGAACCATGTTTCTGTGAATAACTCCTGAACCGTAAGTCCTAGACGCTCGCTCTTGGCTGCATTCGATTCAGCTCGTGGCAGCCAGTCTAAAAAACACTATCTTGGACTTCTCTGCATGTTTCCCAGGCGAGAAATTGGCAGCATGTTCAGAACCATGTTTCTGTGAATAACTCCTGAACCGTAAGTCCTAGACGCTCGATCTTGGCGGCATTCGTCTCAGCGCCTGGCATTAGTATAGGAGCACTGTGTTTGACTTCTCTGGATGTTTCCCAGGCGAGTTATTGACAAGTAAATCCTAGACGCTCGATCTTGGTTATTTTCGCTTTCGCGGCTGGCAGTAAAAGAACCATGTTTCTGTGAATAACTCCTGAACCGTAAGTCCTAGACGCTCGCTCTTGGCTGCATTCGATTCAGCACGTGGCAGCCAGTCTAAAAAACACTATCTTGGACTTCTCTGCATGTTTCCCAGGCGAGCAATTGGCAGCATGTTCAGAACCATGTTTCTGTGAATAACTCCTGAACCGTAAGTCCTAGACGCTCGCTCTTGGCTGCATTCGATTCAGCTCGTGGCAGCCAGTCTAAAAAACACTATCTTGGACTTCTCTGCATGTTTCCCAGGCGAGAAATTGGCAGCATGTTCAGAACCATGTTTCTGTGAATAACTCCTGAACCGTAAGTCCTAGACGCTCGCTCTTGGCTGCATTCGATTCAGCTCGTGGCAGCCAGTCTAAAAAACACTATCTTGGACTTCTCTGCATGTTTCCCAGGCGAGCAATTGGCAGCATGTTCAGAACCATGTTTCTGTGAATAACTCCTGAACCGTAAGTCCTAGACGCTCGCTCTTGGCTGCATTCGATTCAGCTCGTGGCAGCCAGTCTAAAAAACACTATCTTGGACTTCTCTGCATGTTTCCCAGGCGAGCAATTGGCAGCATGTTCAGAACCATGTTTCTGTGAATAACTCCTGAACCGTAAGTCCTAGACGCTCGCTCTTGGCTGCATTCGATTCAGCTCGTGGCAGCCAGTCTAAAAAACACTATCTTGGACTTCTCTGCATGTTTCCCAGGCGAGAAATTGGCAGCATGTTCAGAACCATGTTTCTGTGAATAACTCCTGAACCGTAAGTCCTAGACGCTCGATCTTGGCGGCATTCGTCTCAGCGCCTGGCAATTAGTATAGGAGCACTGTGTTTGACTTCTCTGGATGTTTCCCAGGCGAGTTATTGACAAGTAATCCTAGACGCTCGATCTTGGTTATTTTCGCTTTCGCGGCTGGCAGTAAAAGAACCATGTTTCTGTGAATAACTCCTGAACCGTAAGTCCTAGACGCTCGCTCTTGGCTGCATTCGATTCAGCTCGTGGCAGCCAGTCTAAAAACACTATCTTGGACTTCTCTGCATGTTTCCCAGACGAGAAATTGGCAGCATGTTCAGAACCATGTTTCTGTGAATAACTCCTGAACCGTAAGTCCTAGACGCTCGATCTTGGCGGCATTCGTCTCAGCGCCTGGCAATTAGTATAGGAGCACTGTGTTTGACTTCTCTGGATGTTTCCCAGGCGAGTTATTGACAAGTAAATCCTAGACGCTCGATCTTGGTTATTTTCGCTTTCGCGGCTGGCAGTAAAAGAACCATGTTTCTGTGAATAACTCCTGAACCGTAAGTCCTAGACGCTCGCTCTTGGCTGCATTCGATTCAGCTCGTGGCAGCCAGTCTAAAAAACACTATCTTGGACTTCTCTGCATGTTTCCCAGGCGAGCAATTGGCAGCATGTTCAGAACCATGTTTCTGTGAATAACTCCTGAACCGTAAGTCCTAGACGCTCGCTCTTGGCTGCATTCGATTCAGCTCGTGGCAGCCAGTCTAAAAAACACTATCTTGGACTTCTCTGCATGTTTCCCAGGCGAGCAATTGGCAGCATGTTCAGAACCATGTTTCTGTGAATAACTCCTGAACCGTAAGTCCTAGACGCTCGCTCTTCGCTGCATTCGATTCAGCTCGTGGCAGCCAGTCTAAAAAACACTATCTTGGACTTCTCTGCATGTTTCCCAGGCGAGCAATTGGCAGCATGTTCAGAACCATGTTTCTGTGAATAACTCCTGAACCGTAAGTCCTAGACGCTCGCTCTTGGCTGCATTCGATTCAGCTCGTGGCAGCCAGTCTAAAAAACACTATCTTGGACTTCTCTGCATGTTTCCCAGGCGAGAAATTGGCAGCATGTTCAGAACCATGTTTCTGTGAATAACTCCTGAACCGTAAGTCCTAGACGCTCGATCTTGGCGGCATTCGTCTCAGCGCCTGGCAATTAGTATAGGAGCACTGTGTTTGACTTCTCTGGATGTTTCCCAGGCGAGTTATTGACAAGTAAATCCTAGACGCTCGATCTTGGTTATTTTCGCTTTCGCGGCTGGCAGTAAAAGAACCATGTTTCTGTGAATAACTCCTGAACCGTAAGTCCTAGACGCTCGCTCTTGGCTGCATTCGATTCAGCTCGTGGCAGCCAGTCTAAAAAACACTATCTTGGACTTCTCTGCATGTTTCCCAGACGAGAAATTGGCAGCATGTTCAGAACCATGTTTCTGTGAATAACTCCTGAACCGTAAGTCCTAGACGCTCGATCTTGGCGGCATTCGTCTCAGCGCCTGGCAATTAGTATAGGAGCACTGTGTTTGACTTCTCTGGATGTTTCCCAGGCGAGTTATTGACAAGTAAATCCTAGACGCTCGATCTTGGTTATTTTCGCTTTCGCGGCTGGCAGTAAAAGAACCATGTTTCTGTGAATAACTCCTGAACCGTAAGTCCTAGACGCTCGCTCTTGGCTGCATTCGATTCAGCTCGTGGCAGCCAGTCTAAAAAACACTATCTTGGACTTCTCTGCATGTTTCCCAGGCGAGCAATTGGCAGCATGTTCAGAACCATGTTTCTGTGAATAACTCCTGAACCGTAAGTCCTAGACGCTCGCTCTTGGCTGCATTCGATTCAGCTCGTGGCAGCAGTCTAAAAAACACTATCTTGGACTTCTCTGCATGTTTCCCAGGCGAGCAATTGGCAGCATGTTCAGAACCATGTTTCTGTGAATAACTCCTGAACCGTAAGTCCTAGACGCTCGCTCTTGGCTGCATTCGATTCAGCTCGTGGCAGCCAGTCTAAAAACACTATCTTGGACTTCTCTGCATGTTTCCCAGGCGAGAAATTGGCAGCATGTTCAGAACCATGTTTCTGTGAATAACTCCTGAACCGTAAGTCCTAGACGCTCGCTCTTGGCTGCATTCGATTCAGCTCGTGGCAGCCAGTCTAAAAAACACTATCTTGGACTTCTCTGCATGTTTCCCAGGCGAGAAATTGGCAGCATGTTCAGAACCATGTTTCTGTGAATAACTCCTGAACCGTAAGTCCTAGACGCTCGCTCTTGGCTGCATTCGATTCAGCTCGTGGCAGCCAGTCTAAAAAACACTATCTCGGACTTCTCTGCATGTTTCCCAGGCGAGCAATTGGCAGCATGTTCAGAACCATGTTTCTGTGAATAACTCCTGAACCGTAAGTCCTAGACGCTCGCTCTTGGCTGCATTCGATTCAGCTCGTGGCAGCCAGTCTAAAAAACACTATCTTGGACTTCTCTGCATGTTTCCCAGGCGAGAAATTGGCAGCATGTTCAGAACCATGTTTCTGTGAATAACTCCTGAACCGTAAGTCCTAGACGCTCGATCTTGGCGGCATTCGTCTCAGCGCCTGGCAATTAGTATAGGAGCACTGTGTTTGACTTCTCTGGATGTTTCCCAGGCGAGTTATTGACAAGTAAATCCTAGACGCTCGATCTTGGTTATTTTCGCTTTCGCGGCTGGCAGTAAAAGAACCATGTTTCTGTGAATAACTCCTGAACCGTAAGTCCTAGACGCTCGCTCTTGGCTGCATTCGATTCAGCTCGTGGCAGCCAGTCTAAAAAACACTATCTTGGACTTCTCTGCATGTTTCCCAGGCGAGAAATTGGCAGCATGTTCAGAACCATGTTTCTGTGAATAACTCCTGAACCGTAAGTCCTAGACGCTCGATCTTGGCGGCATTCGTCTCAGCGCCTGGCAATTAGTATAGGAGCACTGTGTTTGACTTCTCTGGATGTTTCCCAGGCGAGTTATTGACAAGTAAATCCTAGACGCTCGATCTTGGTTATTTTCGCTTTCGCGGCTGGCAGTAAAAGAACCATGTTTCTGTGAATAACTCCTGAACCGTAAGTCCTAGACGCTCGCTCTTGGCTGCATTCGATTCAGCTCGTGGCAGCCAGTCTAAAAAACACTATCTTGGACTTCTCTGCATGTTTCCCAGGCGAGCAATTGGCAGCATGTTCAGAACCATGTTTCTGTGAATAACTCCTGAACCGTAAGTCCTAGACGCTCGCTCTTGGCTGCATTCGATTCAGCTCGTGGCAGCCAGTCTAAAAAACACTATCTTGGACTTCTCTGCATGTTTCCCAGGCGAGCAATTGGCAGCATGTTCAGAACCATGTTTCTGTGAATAACTCCTGAACCGTAAGTCCTAGACGCTCGCTCTTGGCTGCATTCGATTCAGCTCGTGGCAGCCAGTCTAAAAAACACTATCTTGGACTTCTCTGCATGTTTCCCAGGCGAGAAATTGGCAGCATGTTCAGAACCATGTTTCTGTGAATAACTCCTGAACCGTAAGTCCTAGACGCTCGCTCTTGGCTGCATTCGATTCAGCTCGTGGCAGCCAGTCTAAAAAACACTATCTTGGACTTCTCTGCATGTTTCCCAGGCGAGAAATTGGCAGCATGTTCAGAACCATGTTTCTGTGAATAACTCCTGAACCGTAAGTCCTAGACGCTCGCTCTTGGCTGCATTCGATTCAGCTCGTGGCAGCCAGTCTAAAAAACACTATCTCGGACTTCTCTGCATGTTTCCCAGGCGAGCAATTGGCAGCATGTTCAGAACCATGTTTCTGTGAATAACTCCTGAACCGTAAGTCCTAGACGCTCGCTCTTGGCTGCATTCGATTCAGCTCGTGGCAGCCAGTCTAAAAAACACTATCTTGGACTTCTCTGCATGTTTCCCAGGCGAGAAATTGGCAGCATGTTCAGAACCATGTTTCTGTGAATAACTCCTGAACCGTAAGTCCTAGACGCTCGATCTTGGCGGCATTCGTCTCAGCGCCTGGCAATTAGTATAGGAGCACTGTGTTTGACTTCTCTGGATGTTTCCCAGGCGAGTTATTGACAAGTAAATCCTAGACGCTCGATCTTGGTTATTTTCGCTTTCGCGGCTGGCAGTAAAAGAACCATGTTTCTGTGAATAACTCCTGAACCGTAAGTCCTAGACGCTCGCTCTTGGCTGCATTCGATTCAGCTCGTGGCAGCCAGTCTAAAAAACACTATCTTGGACTTCTCTGCATGTTTCCCAGGCGAGAAATTGGCAGCATGTTCAGAACCATGTTTCTGTGAATAACTCCTGAACCGTAAGTCCTAGACGCTCGATCTTGGCGGCATTCGTCTCAGCGCCTGGCAATTAGTATAGGAGCACTGTGTTTGACTTCTCTGGATGTTTCCCAGGCGAGTTATTGACAAGTAAATCCTAGACGCTCGATCTTGGTTATTTTCGCTTTCGCGGCTGGCAGTAAAAGAACCATGTTTCTGTGAATAACTCCTGAACCGTAAGTCCTAGACGCTCGCTCTTGGCTGCATTCGATTCAGCACGTGGCAGCCAGTCTAAAAAACACTATCTTGGACTTCTCTGCATGTTTCCCAGGCGAGCAATTGGCAGCATGTTCAGAACCATGTTTCTGTGAATAACTCCTGAACCGTAAGTCCTAGACGCTCGCTCTTGGCTGCATTCGATTCAGCTCGTGGCAGCCAGTCTAAAAAACACTATCTTGGACTTCTCTGCATGTTTCCCAGGCGAGCAATTGGCAGCATGTTCAGAACCATGTTTCTGTGAATAACTCCTGAACCGTAAGTCCTAGACGCTCGCTCTTGGCTGCATTCGATTCAGCTCGTGGCAGCCAGTCTAAAAAACACTATCTTGGACTTCTCTGCATGTTTCCCAGGCGAGCAATTGGCAGCATGTTCAGAACCATGTTTCTGTGAATAACTCCTGAACCGTAAGTCCTAGACGCTCGCTCTTGGCTGCATTCGATTCAGCTCGTGGCAGCCAGTCTAAAAAACACTATCTTGGACTTCTCTGCATGTTTCCCAGGCGAGAAATTGGCAGCATGTTCAGAACCATGTTTCTGTGAATAACTCCTGAACCGTAAGTCCTAGACGCTCGATCTTGGCGGCATTCGTCTCAGCGCCTGGCAATTAGTATAGGAGCACTGTGTTTGACTTCTCTGGATGTTTCCCAGGCGAGTTATTGACAAGTAAATCCTAGACGCTCGATCTTGGTTATTTTCGCTTTCGCGGCTGGCAGTAAAAGAACCATGTTTCTGTGAATAACTCCTGAACCGTAAGTCCTAGACGCTCGCTCTTGGCTGCATTCGATTCAGCTCGTGGCAGCCAGTCTAAAAAACACTATCTTGGACTTCTCTGCATGTTTCCCAGACGAGAAATTGGCAGCATGTTCAGAACCATGTTTCTGTGAATAACTCCTGAACCGTAAGTCCTAGACGCTCGATCTTGGCGGCATTCGTCTCAGCGCCTGGCAATTAGTATAGGAGCACTGTGTTTGACTTCTCTGGATGTTTCCCAGGCGAGTTATTGACAAGTAAATCCTAGACGCTCGATCTTGGTTATTTTCGCTTTCGCGGCTGGCAGTAAAAGAACCATGTTTCTGTGAATAACTCCTGAACCGTAAGTCCTAGACGCTCGCTCTTGGCTGCATTCGATTCAGCTCGTGGCAGCCAGTCTAAAAAACACTATCTTGGACTTCTCTGCATGTTTCCCAGGCGAGCAATTGGCAGCATGTTCAGAACCATGTTTCTGTGAATAACTCCTGAACCGTAAGTCCTAGACGCTCGCTCTTGGCTGCATTCGATTCAGCTCGTGGCAGCCAGTCTAAAAAACACTATCTTGGACTTCTCTGCATGTTTCCCAGGCGAGCAATTGGCAGCATGTTCAGAACCATGTTTCTGTGAATAACTCCTGAACCGTAAGTCCTAGACGCTCGCTCTTCGCTGCATTCGATTCAGCTCGTGGCAGCCAGTCTAAAAAACACTATCTTGGACTTCTCTGCATGTTTCCCAGGCGAGCAATTGGCAGCATGTTCAGAACCATGTTTCTGTGAATAACTCCTGAACCGTAAGTCCTAGACGCTCGCTCTTGGCTGCATTCGATTCAGCTCGTGGCAGCCAGTCTAAAAAACACTATCTTGGACTTCTCTGCATGTTTCCCAGGCGAGAAATTGGCAGCATGTTCAGAACCATGTTTCTGTGAATAACTCCTGAACCGTAAGTCCTAGACGCTCGCTCTTGGCTGCATTCGATTCAGCTCGTGGCAGCCAGTCTAAAAAACACTATCTCGGACTTCTCTGCATGTTTCCCAGGCGAGCAATTGGCAGCATGTTCAGAACCATGTTTCTGTGAATAACTCCTGAACCGTAAGTCCTAGACGCTCGCTCTTGGCTGCATTCGATTCAGCTCGTGGCAGCCAGTCTAAAAAACACTATCTTGGACTTCTCTGCATGTTTCCCAGGCGAGAAATTGGCAGCATGTTCAGAACCATGTTTCTGTGAATAACTCCTGAACCGTAAGTCCTAGACGCTCGATCTTGGCGGCATTCGTCTCAGCGCCTGGCAATTAGTATAGGAGCACTGTGTTTGACTTCTCTGGATGTTTCCCAGGCGAGTTATTGACAAGTAAATCCTAGACGCTCGATCTTGGTTATTTTCGCTTTCGCGGCTGGCAGTAAAAGAACCATGTTTCTGTGAATAACTCCTGAACCGTAAGTCCTAGACGCTCGCTCTTGGCTGCATTCGATTCAGCTCGTGGCAGCCAGTCTAAAAAACACTATCTTGGACTTCTCTGCATGTTTCCCAGGCGAGAAATTGGCAGCATGTTCAGAACCATGTTTCTGTGAATAACTCCTGAACCGTAAGTCCTAGACGCTCGATCTTGGCGGCATTCGTCTCAGCGCCTGGCAATTAGTATAGGAGCACTGTGTTTGACTTCTCTGGATGTTTCCCAGGCGAGTTATTGACAAGTAAATCCTAGACGCTCGATATTGGTTATTTTCGCTTTCGCGGCTGGCAGTAAAAGAACCATGTTTCTGTGAATAACTCCTGAACCGTAAGTCCTAGACGCTCGCTCTTGGCTGCATTCGATTCAGCTCGTGGCAGCCAGTCTAAAAAACACTATCTTGGACTTCTCTGCATGTTTCCCAGGCGAGCAATTGGCAGCATGTTCAGAACCATGTTTCTGTGAATAACTCCTGAACCGTAAGTCCTAGACGCTCGCTCTTGGCTGCATTCGATTCAGCTCGTGGCAGCCAGTCTAAAAAACACTATCTTGGACTTCTCTGCATGTTTCCCAGGCGAGAAATTGGCAGCATGTTCAGAACCATGTTTCTGTGAATAACTCCTGAACCGTAAGTCCTAGACGCTCGCTCTTGGCTGCATTCGATTCAGCTCGTGGCAGCCAGTCTAAAAAACACTATCTCGGACTTCTCTGCATGTTTCCCAGGCGAGCAATTGGCAGCATGTTCAGAACCATGTTTCTGTGAATAACTCCTGAACCGTAAGTCCTAGACGCTCGCTCTTGGCTGCATTCGATTCAGCTCGTGGCAGCCAGTCTAAAAAACACTATCTCGGACTTCTCTGCATGTTTCCCAGGCGAGCAATTGGCAGCATGTTCAGAACCATGTTTCTGTGAATAACTCCTGAACCGTAAGTCCTAGACGCTCGCTCTTGGCTGCATTCGATTCAGCTCGTGGCAGCCAGTCTAAAAAACACTATCTTGGACTTCTCTGCATGTTCCTAAGGCAAATGTTTCTAAAGCTAATTCTTGAACCGTAAGTCCTAGACGCTCGATCTTGGCGGCATTCGTCTCAGCGCCTGGCAATTAGTATAGGAGCACTGTGTTTGACTTCTCTGGATGTTTCCCAGGCGAGTTATTGACAAGTAAATCCTAGACGCTCGATCTTGGTTATTTTCGCTTTCGCGGCTGGCAGTAAAAGAACCATGTTTCTGTGAATAACTCCTGAACCGTAAGTCCTAGACGCTCGCTCTTGGCTGCATTCGATTCAGCTCGTGGCAGCCAGTCTAAAAAACACTATCTCGGACTTCTCTGCATGTTTCCCAGGCGAGCAATTGGCAGCATGTTCAGAACCATGTTTCTGTGAATAACTCCTGAACCGTAAGTCCTAGACGCTCGCTCTTGGCTGCATTCGATTCAGCTCGTGGCAGCCAGTCTAAAAAACACTATCTTGGACTTCTCTGCATGTTCCTAAGGCAAATGTTTCTAAAGCTAATTCTTGAACCGTAAGTCCTAGACGCTCGATCTTGGCGGCATTCGTCTCAGCGCCTGGCAATTAGTATAGGAGCACTGTGTTTGACTTCTCTGGATGTTTCCCAGGCGAGTTATTGACAAGTAAATCCTAGACGCTCGATCTTGGTTATTTTCGCTTTCGCGGCTGGCAGTAAAAGAACCATGTTTCTGTGAATAACTCCTGAACCGTAAGTCCTAGACGCTCGCTCTTGGCTGCATTCGATTCAGCTCGTGGCAGCCAGTCTAAAAAACACTATCTTGGACTTCTCTGCATGTTTCCCAGGCGAGCAATTGGCAGCATGTTCAGAACCATGTTTCTGTGAATAACTCCTGAACCGTAAGTCCTAGACGCTCGCTCTTGGCTGCATTCGATTCAGCTCGTGGCAGCCAGTCTAAAAAACACTATCTTGGACTTCTCTGCATGTTCCTAAGGCAAATGTTTCTAAAGCTAATTCTTGAACCGTAAGTCCTAGACGCTCGATCTTGGCGGCATTCGTCTCAGCGCCTGGCAATTAGTATAGGAGCACTGTGTTTGACTTCTCTGGATGTTTCCCAGGCGAGTTATTGACAAGTAAATCCTAGACGCTCGATCTTGGTTATTTTCGCTTTCGCGGCTGGCAGTAAAAGAACCATGTTTCTGTGAATAACTCCTGAACCGTAAGTCCTAGACGCTCGCTCTTGGCTGCATTCGATTCAGCTCGTGGCAGCCAGTCTAAAAAACACTATCTTGGACTTCTCTGCATGTTTCCCAGGCGAGAAATTGGCAGCATGTTCAGAACCATGTTTCTGTGAATAACTCCTGAACCGTAAGTCCTAGACGCTCGCTCTTGGCTGCATTCGATTCAGCTCGTGGCAGCCAGTCTAAAAAACACTATCTTGGACTTCTCTGCATGTTTCCCAGGCGAGCAATTGGCAGCATGTTCAGAACCATGTTTCTGTGAATAACTCCTGAACCGTAAGTCCTAGACGCTCGCTCTTGGCTGCATTCGATTCAGCTCGTGGCAGCCAGTCTAAAAAACACTATCTTGGACTTCTCTGCATGTTTCCCAGGCGAGAAATTGGCAGCATGTTCAGAACCATGTTTCTGTGAATAACTCCTGAACCGTAAGTCCTAGACGCTCGATCTTGGCGGCATTCGTCTCAGCGCCTGGCAATTAGTATAGGAGCACTGTGTTTGACTTCTCTGGATGTTTCCCAGGCGAGTTATTGACAAGTAAATCCTAGACGCTCGATCTTGGTTATTTTCGCTTTCGCGGCTGGCAGTAAAAGAACCATGTTTCTGTGAATAACTCCTGAACCGTAAGTCCTAGACGCTCGCTCTTGGCTGCATTCGATTCAGCTCGTGGCAGCCAGTCTAAAAAACACTATCTTGGACTTCTCTGCATGTTTCCCAGACGAGAAATTGGCAGCATGTTCAGAACCATGTTTCTGTGAATAACTCCTGAACCGTAAGTCCTAGACGCTCGATCTTGGCGGCATTCGTCTCAGCGCCTGGCAATTAGTATAGGAGCACTGTGTTTGACTTCTCTGGATGTTTCCCAGGCGAGTTATTGACAAGTAAATCCTAGACGCTCGATCTTGGTTATTTTCGCTTTCGCGGCTGGCAGTAAAAGAACCATGTTTCTGTGAATAACTCCTGAACCGTAAGTCCTAGACGCTCGCTCTTGGCTGCATTCGATTCAGCTCGTGGCAGCCAGTCTAAAAAACACTATCTTGGACTTCTCTGCATGTTTCCCAGGCGAGCAATTGGCAGCATGTTCAGAACCATGTTTCTGTGAATAACTCCTGAACCGTAAGTCCTAGACGCTCGCTCTTGGCTGCATTCGATTCAGCTCGTGGCAGCCAGTCTAAAAAACACTATCTTGGACTTCTCTGCATGTTTCCCAGGCGAGCAATTGGCAGCATGTTCAGAACCATGTTTCTGTGAATAACTCCTGAACCGTAAGTCCTAGACGCTCGCTCTTGGCTGCATTCGATTCAGCTCGTGGCAGCCAGTCTAAAAAACACTATCTTGGACTTCTCTGCATGTTTCCCAGGCGAGAAATTGGCAGCATGTTCAGAACCATGTTTCTGTGAATAACTCCTGAACCGTAAGTCCTAGACGCTCGATCTTGGCGGCATTCGTCTCAGCGCCTGGCAATTAGTATAGGAGCACTGTGTTTGACTTCTCTGGATGTTTCCCAGGCGAGTTATTGACAAGTAAATCCTAGACGCTCGATCTTGGTTATTTTCGCTTTCGCGGCTGGCAGTAAAAGAACCATGTTTCTGTGAATAACTCCTGAACCGTAAGTCCTAGACGCTCGCTCTTGGCTGCATTCGATTCAGCTCGTGGCAGCCAGTCTAAAAAACACTATCTTGGACTTCTCTGCATGTTTCCCAGGCGAGAAATTGGCAGCATGTTCAGAACCATGTTTCTGTGAATAACTCCTGAACCGTAAGTCCTAGACGCTCGATCTTGGCGGCATTCGTCTCAGCGCCTGGCAATTAGTATAGGAGCACTGTGTTTGACTTCTCTGGATGTTTCCCAGGCGAGTTATTGACAAGTAAATCCTAGACGCTCGATCTTGGTTATTTTCGCTTTCGCGGCTGGCAGTAAAAGAACCATGTTTCTGTGAATAACTCCTGAACCGTAAGTCCTAGACGCTCGCTCTTGGCTGCATTCGATTCAGCACGTGGCAGCCAGTCTAAAAAACACTATCTTGGACTTCTCTGCATGTTTCCCAGGCGAGCAATTGGCAGCATGTTCAGAACCATGTTTCTGTGAATAACTCCTGAACCGTAAGTCCTAGACGCTCGCTCTTGGCTGCATTCGATTCAGCTCGTGGCAGCCAGTCTAAAAAACACTATCTTGGACTTCTCTGCATGTTTCCCAGGCGAGCAATTGGCAGCATGTTCAGAACCATGTTTCTGTGAATAACTCCTGAACCGTAAGTCCTAGACGCTCGCTCTTGGCTGCATTCGATTCAGCTCGTGGCAGCCAGTCTAAAAAACACTATCTTGGACTTCTCTGCATGTTTCCCAGGCGAGCAATTGGCAGCATGTTCAGAACCATGTTTCTGTGAATAACTCCTGAACCGTAAGTCCTAGACGCTCGCTCTTGGCTGCATTCGATTCAGCTCGTGGCAGCCAGTCTAAAAAACACTATCTTGGACTTCTCTGCATGTTTCCCAGGCGAGAAATTGGCAGCATGTTCAGAACCATGTTTCTGTGAATAACTCCTGAACCGTAAGTCCTAGACGCTCGATCTTGGCGGCATTCGTCTCAGCGCCTGGCAATTAGTATAGGAGCACTGTGTTTGACTTCTCTGGATGTTTCCCAGGCGAGTTATTGACAAGTAAATCCTAGACGCTCGATCTTGGTTATTTTCGCTTTCGCGGCTGGCAGTAAAAGAACCATGTTTCTGTGAATAACTCCTGAACCGTAAGTCCTAGACGCTCGCTCTTGGCTGCATTCGATTCAGCTCGTGGCAGCCAGTCTAAAAAACACTATCTTGGACTTCTCTGCATGTTTCCCAGACGAGAAATTGGCAGCATGTTCAGAACCATGTTTCTGTGAATAACTCCTGAACCGTAAGTCCTAGACGCTCGATCTTGGCGGCATTCGTCTCAGCGCCTGGCAATTAGTATAGGAGCACTGTGTTTGACTTCTCTGGATGTTTCCCAGGCGAGTTATTGACAAGTAAATCCTAGACGCTCGATCTTGGTTATTTTCGCTTTCGCGGCTGGCAGTAAAAGAACCATGTTTCTGTGAATAACTCCTGAACCGTAAGTCCTAGACGCTCGCTCTTGGCTGCATTCGATTCAGCTCGTGGCAGCCAGTCTAAAAAACACTATCTTGGACTTCTCTGCATGTTTCCCAGGCGAGCAATTGGCAGCATGTTCAGAACCATGTTTCTGTGAATAACTCCTGAACCGTAAGTCCTAGACGCTCGCTCTTGGCTGCATTCGATTCAGCTCGTGGCAGCCAGTCTAAAAAACACTATCTTGGACTTCTCTGCATGTTTCCCAGGCGAGCAATTGGCAGCATGTTCAGAACCATGTTTCTGTGAATAACTCCTGAACCGTAAGTCCTAGACGCTCGCTCTTCGCTGCATTCGATTCAGCTCGTGGCAGCCAGTCTAAAAAACACTATCTTGGACTTCTCTGCATGTTTCCCAGGCGAGCAATTGGCAGCATGTTCAGAACCATGTTTCTGTGAATAACTCCTGAACCGTAAGTCCTAGACGCTCGCTCTTGGCTGCATTCGATTCAGCTCGTGGCAGCCAGTCTAAAAAACACTATCTTGGACTTCTCTGCATGTTTCCCAGGCGAGAAATTGGCAGCATGTTCAGAACCATGTTTCTGTGAATAACTCCTGAACCGTAAGTCCTAGACGCTCGCTCTTGGCTGCATTCGATTCAGCTCGTGGCAGCCAGTCTAAAAAACACTATCTCGGACTTCTCTGCATGTTTCCCAGGCGAGCAATTGGCAGCATGTTCAGAACCATGTTTCTGTGAATAACTCCTGAACCGTAAGTCCTAGACGCTCGCTCTTGGCTGCATTCGATTCAGCTCGTGGCAGCCAGTCTAAAAAACACTATCTTGGACTTCTCTGCATGTTTCCCAGGCGAGAAATTGGCAGCATGTTCAGAACCATGTTTCTGTGAATAACTCCTGAACCGTAAGTCCTAGACGCTCGATCTTGGCGGCATTCGTCTCAGCGCCTGGCAATTAGTATAGGAGCACTGTGTTTGACTTCTCTGGATGTTTCCCAGGCGAGTTATTGACAAGTAAATCCTAGACGCTCGATCTTGGTTATTTTCGCTTTCGCGGCTGGCAGTAAAAGAACCATGTTTCTGTGAATAACTCCTGAACCGTAAGTCCTAGACGCTCGCTCTTGGCTGCATTCGATTCAGCTCGTGGCAGCCAGTCTAAAAAACACTATCTTGGACTTCTCTGCATGTTTCCCAGGCGAGAAATTGGCAGCATGTTCAGAACCATGTTTCTGTGAATAACTCCTGAACCGTAAGTCCTAGACGCTCGATCTTGGCGGCATTCGTCTCAGCGCCTGGCAATTAGTATAGGAGCACTGTGTTTGACTTCTCTGGATGTTTCCCAGGCGAGTTATTGACAAGTAAATCCTAGACGCTCGATATTGGTTATTTTCGCTTTCGCGGCTGGCAGTAAAAGAACCATGTTTCTGTGAATAACTCCTGAACCGTAAGTCCTAGACGCTCGCTCTTGGCTGCATTCGATTCAGCTCGTGGCAGCCAGTCTAAAAAACACTATCTTGGACTTCTCTGCATGTTTCCCAGGCGAGCAATTGGCAGCATGTTCAGAACCATGTTTCTGTGAATAACTCCTGAACCGTAAGTCCTAGACGCTCGCTCTTGGCTGCATTCGATTCAGCTCGTGGCAGCCAGTCTAAAAAACACTATCTTGGACTTCTCTGCATGTTTCCCAGGCGAGAAATTGGCAGCATGTTCAGAACCATGTTTCTGTGAATAACTCCTGAACCGTAAGTCCTAGACGCTCGCTCTTGGCTGCATTCGATTCAGCTCGTGGCAGCCAGTCTAAAAAACACTATCTCGGACTTCTCTGCATGTTTCCCAGGCGAGCAATTGGCAGCATGTTCAGAACCATGTTTCTGTGAATAACTCCTGAACCGTAAGTCCTAGACGCTCGCTCTTGGCTGCATTCGATTCAGCTCGTGGCAGCCAGTCTAAAAAACACTATCTCGGACTTCTCTGCATGTTTCCCAGGCGAGCAATTGGCAGCATGTTCAGAACCATGTTTCTGTGAATAACTCCTGAACCGTAAGTCCTAGACGCTCGCTCTTGGCTGCATTCGATTCAGCTCGTGGCAGCCAGTCTAAAAAACACTATCTTGGACTTCTCTGCATGTTCCTAAGGCAAATGTTTCTAAAGCTAATTCTTGAACCGTAAGTCCTAGACGCTCGATCTTGGCGGCATTCGTCTCAGCGCCTGGCAATTAGTATAGGAGCACTGTGTTTGACTTCTCTGGATGTTTCCCAGGCGAGTTATTGACAAGTAAATCCTAGACGCTCGATCTTGGTTATTTTCGCTTTCGCGGCTGGCAGTAAAAGAACCATGTTTCTGTGAATAACTCCTGAACCGTAAGTCCTAGACGCTCGCTCTTGGCTGCATTCGATTCAGCTCGTGGCAGCCAGTCTAAAAAACACTATCTCGGACTTCTCTGCATGTTTCCCAGGCGAGCAATTGGCAGCATGTTCAGAACCATGTTTCTGTGAATAACTCCTGAACCGTAAGTCCTAGACGCTCGCTCTTGGCTGCATTCGATTCAGCTCGTGGCAGCCAGTCTAAAAAACACTATCTTGGACTTCTCTGCATGTTCCTAAGGCAAATGTTTCTAAAGCTAATTCTTGAACCGTAAGTCCTAGACGCTCGATCTTGGCGGCATTCGTCTCAGCGCCTGGCAATTAGTATAGGAGCACTGTGTTTGACTTCTCTGGATGTTTCCCAGGCGAGTTATTGACAAGTAAATCCTAGACGCTCGATCTTGGTTATTTTCGCTTTCGCGGCTGGCAGTAAAAGAACCATGTTTCTGTGAATAACTCCTGAACCGTAAGTCCTAGACGCTCGCTCTTGGCTGCATTCGATTCAGCTCGTGGCAGCCAGTCTAAAAAACACTATCTTGGACTTCTCTGCATGTTTCCCAGGCGAGCAATTGGCAGCATGTTCAGAACCATGTTTCTGTGAATAACTCCTGAACCGTAAGTCCTAGACGCTCGCTCTTGGCTGCATTCGATTCAGCTCGTGGCAGCCAGTCTAAAAAACACTATCTTGGACTTCTCTGCATGTTCCTAAGGCAAATGTTTCTAAAGCTAATTCTTGAACCGTAAGTCCTAGACGCTCGATCTTGGCGGCATTCGTCTCAGCGCCTGGCAATTAGTATAGGAGCACTGTGTTTGACTTCTCTGGATGTTTCCCAGGCGAGTTATTGACAAGTAAATCCTAGACGCTCGATCTTGGTTATTTTCGCTTTCGCGGCTGGCAGTAAAAGAACCATGTTTCTGTGAATAACTCCTGAACCGTAAGTCCTAGACGCTCGCTCTTGGCTGCATTCGATTCAGCTCGTGGCAGCCAGTCTAAAAAACACTATCTTGGACTTCTCTGCATGTTTCCCAGGCGAGAAATTGGCAGCATGTTCAGAACCATGTTTCTGTGAATAACTCCTGAACCGTAAGTCCTAGACGCTCGCTCTTGGCTGCATTCGATTCAGCTCGTGGCAGCCAGTCTAAAAAACACTATCTTGGACTTCTCTGCATGTTTCCCAGGCGAGCAATTGGCAGCATGTTCAGAACCATGTTTCTGTGAATAACTCCTGAACCGTAAGTCCTAGACGCTCGCTCTTGGCTGCATTCGATTCAGCTCGTGGCAGCCAGTCTAAAAAACACTATCTTGGACTTCTCTGCATGTTTCCCAGGCGAGAAATTGGCAGCATGTTCAGAACCATGTTTCTGTGAATAACTCCTGAACCGTAAGTCCTAGACGCTCGATCTTGGCGGCATTCGTCTCAGCGCCTGGCAATTAGTATAGGAGCACTGTGTTTGACTTCTCTGGATGTTTCCCAGGCGAGTTATTGACAAGTAAATCCTAGACGCTCGATCTTGGTTATTTTCGCTTTCGCGGCTGGCAGTAAAAGAACCATGTTTCTGTGAATAACTCCTGAACCGTAAGTCCTAGACGCTCGCTCTTGGCTGCATTCGATTCAGCTCGTGGCAGCCAGTCTAAAAAACACTATCTTGGACTTCTCTGCATGTTTCCCAGACGAGAAATTGGCAGCATGTTCAGAACCATGTTTCTGTGAATAACTCCTGAACCGTAAGTCCTAGACGCTCGATCTTGGCGGCATTCGTCTCAGCGCCTGGCAATTAGTATAGGAGCACTGTGTTTGACTTCTCTGGATGTTTCCCAGGCGAGTTATTGACAAGTAAATCCTAGACGCTCGATCTTGGTTATTTTCGCTTTCGCGGCTGGCAGTAAAAGAACCATGTTTCTGTGAATAACTCCTGAACCGTAAGTCCTAGACGCTCGCTCTTGGCTGCATTCGATTCAGCTCGTGGCAGCCAGTCTAAAAAACACTATCTTGGACTTCTCTGCATGTTTCCCAGGCGAGCAATTGGCAGCATGTTCAGAACCATGTTTCTGTGAATAACTCCTGAACCGTAAGTCCTAGACGCTCGCTCTTGGCTGCATTCGATTCAGCTCGTGGCAGCCAGTCTAAAAAACACTATCTTGGACTTCTCTGCATGTTTCCCAGGCGAGAAATTGGCAGCATGTTCAGAACCATGTTTCTGTGAATAACTCCTGAACCGTAAGTCCTAGACGCTCGCTCTTGGCTGCATTCGATTCAGCTCGTGGCAGCCAGTCTAAAAAACACTATCTTGGACTTCTCTGCATGTTTCCCAGGCGAGAAATTGGCAGCATGTTCAGAACCATGTTTCTGTGAATAACTCCTGAACCGTAAGTCCTAGACGCTCGCTCTTGGCTGCATTCGATTCAGCTCGTGGCAGCCAGTCTAAAAAACACTATCTCGGACTTCTCTGCATGTTTCCCAGGCGAGCAATTGGCAGCATGTTCAGAACCATGTTTCTGTGAATAACTCCTGAACCGTAAGTCCTAGACGCTCGCTCTTGGCTGCATTCGATTCAGCTCGTGGCAGCCAGTCTAAAAAACACTATCTTGGACTTCTCTGCATGTTTCCCAGGCGAGAAATTGGCAGCATGTTCAGAACCATGTTTCTGTGAATAACTCCTGAACCGTAAGTCCTAGACGCTCGATCTTGGCGGCATTCGTCTCAGCGCCTGGCAATTAGTATAGGAGCACTGTGTTTGACTTCTCTGGATGTTTCCCAGGCGAGTTATTGACAAGTAAATCCTAGACGCTCGATCTTGGTTATTTTCGCTTTCGCGGCTGGCAGTAAAAGAACCATGTTTCTGTGAATAACTCCTGAACCGTAAGTCCTAGACGCTCGCTCTTGGCTGCATTCGATTCAGCTCGTGGCAGCCAGTCTAAAAAACACTATCTTGGACTTCTCTGCATGTTTCCCAGGCGAGAAATTGGCAGCATGTTCAGAACCATGTTTCTGTGAATAACTCCTGAACCGTAAGTCCTAGACGCTCGATCTTGGCGGCATTCGTCTCAGCGCCTGGCAATTAGTATAGGAGCACTGTGTTTGACTTCTCTGGATGTTTCCCAGGCGAGTTATTGACAAGTAAATCCTAGACGCTCGATATTGGTTATTTTCGCTTTCGCGGCTGGCAGTAAAAGAACCATGTTTCTGTGAATAACTCCTGAACCGTAAGTCCTAGACGCTCGCTCTTGGCTGCATTCGATTCAGCTCGTGGCAGCCAGTCTAAAAAACACTATCTTGGACTTCTCTGCATGTTTCCCAGGCGAGCAATTGGCAGCATGTTCAGAACCATGTTTCTGTGAATAACTCCTGAACCGTAAGTCCTAGACGCTCGCTCTTGGCTGCATTCGATTCAGCTCGTGGCAGCCAGTCTAAAAAACACTATCTTGGACTTCTCTGCATGTTCCTAAGGCAAATGTTTCTAAAGCTAATTCTTGAACCGTAAGTCCTAGACGCTCGATCTTGGCGGCATTCGTCTCAGCGCCTGGCAATTAGTATAGGAGCACTGTGTTTGACTTCTCTGGATGTTTCCCAGGCGAGTTATTGACAAGTAAATCCTAGACGCTCGATCTTGGTTATTTTCGCTTTCGCGGCTGGCAGTAAAAGAACCATGTTTCTGTGAATAACTCCTGAACCGTAAGTCCTAGACGCTCGCTCTTGGCTGCATTCGATTCAGCTCGTGGCAGCCAGTCTAAAAAACACTATCTTGGACTTCTCTGCATGTTTCCCAGGCGAGCAATTGGCAGCATGTTCAGAACCATGTTTCTGTGAATAACTCCTGAACCGTAAGTCCTAGACGCTCGCTCTTGGCTGCATTCGATTCAGCTCGTGGCAGCCAGTCTAAAAAACACTATCTTGGACTTCTCTGCATGTTCCTAAGGCAAATGTTTCTAAAGCTAATTCTTGAACCGTAAGTCCTAGACGCTCGATCTTGGCGGCATTCGTCTCAGCGCCTGGCAATTAGTATAGGAGCACTGTGTTTGACTTCTCTGGATGTTTCCCAGGCGAGTTATTGACAAGTAAATCCTAGACGCTCGATCTTGGTTATTTTCGCTTTCGCGGCTGGCAGTAAAAGAACCATGTTTCTGTGAATAACTCCTGAACCGTAAGTCCTAGACGCTCGCTCTTGGCTGCATTCGATTCAGCTCGTGGCAGCCAGTCTAAAAAACACTATCTTGGACTTCTCTGCATGTTTCCCAGGCGAGAAATTGGCAGCATGTTCAGAACCATGTTTCTGTGAATAACTCCTGAACCGTAAGTCCTAGACGCTCGCTCTTGGCTGCATTCGATTCAGCTCGTGGCAGCCAGTCTAAAAAACACTATCTTGGACTTCTCTGCATGTTTCCCAGGCGAGCAATTGGCAGCATGTTCAGAACCATGTTTCTGTGAATAACTCCTGAACCGTAAGTCCTAGACGCTCGCTCTTGGCTGCATTCGATTCAGCTCGTGGCAGCCAGTCTAAAAAACACTATCTTGGACTTCTCTGCATGTTTCCCAGGCGAGAAATTGGCAGCATGTTCAGAACCATGTTTCTGTGAATAACTCCTGAACCGTAAGTCCTAGACGCTCGCTCTTGGCTGCATTCGATTCAGCTCGTGGCAGCCAGTCTAAAAAACACTATCTTGGACTTCTCTGCATGTTTCCCAGGCGAGCAATTGGCAGCATGTTCAGAACCATGTTTCTGTGAATAACTCCTGAACCGTAAGTCCTAGACGCTCGCTCTTGGCTGCATCGATTCAGCTCGTGGCAGCCAGTCTAAAAAACACTATCTTGGACTTCTCTGCATGTTTCCCAGGCGAGAAATTGGCAGCATGTTCAGAACCATGTTTCTGTGAATAACTCCTGAACCGTAAGTCCTAGACGCTCGATCTTGGCGGCATTCGTCTCAGCGCCTGGCAATTAGTATAGGAGCACTGTGTTTGACTTCTCTGGATGTTTCCCAGGCGAGTTATTGACAAGTAAATCCTAGACGCTCGATCTTGGTTATTTTCGCTTTCGCGGCTGGCAGTAAAAGAACCATGTTTCTGTGAATAACTCCTGAACCGTAAGTCCTAGACGCTCGCTCTTGGCTGCATTCGATTCAGCTCGTGGCAGCCAGTCTAAAAAACACTATCTTGGACTTCTCTGCATGTTTCCCAGACGAGAAATTGGCAGCATGTTCAGAACCATGTTTCTGTGAATAACTCCTGAACCGTAAGTCCTAGACGCTCGATCTTGGCGGCATTCGTCTCAGCGCCTGGCAATTAGTATAGGAGCACTGTGTTTGACTTCTCTGGATGTTTCCCAGGCGAGTTATTGACAAGTAAATCCTAGACGCTCGATCTTGGTTATTTTCGCTTTCGCGGCTGGCAGTAAAAGAACCATGTTTCTGTGAATAACTCCTGAACCGTAAGTCCTAGACGCTCGCTCTTGGCTGCATTCGATTCAGCTCGTGGCAGCCAGTCTAAAAAACACTATCTTGGACTTCTCTGCATGTTTCCCAGGCGAGCAATTGGCAGCATGTTCAGAACCATGTTTCTGTGAATAACTCCTGAACCGTAAGTCCTAGACGCTCGCTCTTGGCTGCATTCGATTCAGCTCGTGGCAGCCAGTCTAAAAAACACTATCTTGGACTTCTCTGCATGTTTCCCAGGCGAGCAATTGGCAGCATGTTCAGAACCATGTTTCTGTGAATAACTCCTGAACCGTAAGTCCTAGACGCTCGCTCTTGGCTGCATTCGATTCAGCTCGTGGCAGCCAGTCTAAAAAACACTATCTTGGACTTCTCTGCATGTTTCCCAGGCGAGAAATTGGCAGCATGTTCAGAACCATGTTTCTGTGAATAACTCCTGAACCGTAAGTCCTAGACGCTCGCTCTTGGCTGCATTCGATTCAGCTCGTGGCAGCCAGTCTAAAAAACACTATCTTGGACTTCTCTGCATGTTTCCCAGGCGAGAAATTGGCAGCATGTTCAGAACCATGTTTCTGTGAATAACTCCTGAACCGTAAGTCCTAGACGCTCGCTCTTGGCTGCATTCGATTCAGCTCGTGGCAGCCAGTCTAAAAAACACTATCTCGGACTTCTCTGCATGTTTCCCAGGCGAGCAATTGGCAGCATGTTCAGAACCATGTTTCTGTGAATAACTCCTGAACCGTAAGTCCTAGACGCTCGCTCTTGGCTGCATTCGATTCAGCTCGTGGCAGCCAGTCTAAAAAACACTATCTTGGACTTCTCTGCATGTTTCCCAGGCGAGAAATTGGCAGCATGTTCAGAACCATGTTTCTGTGAATAACTCCTGAACCGTAAGTCCTAGACGCTCGATCTTGGCGGCATTCGTCTCAGCGCCTGGCAATTAGTATAGGAGCACTGTGTTTGACTTCTCTGGATGTTTCCCAGGCGAGTTATTGACAAGTAAATCCTAGACGCTCGATCTTGGTTATTTTCGCTTTCGCGGCTGGCAGTAAAAGAACCATGTTTCTGTGAATAACTCCTGAACCGTAAGTCCTAGACGCTCGCTCTTGGCTGCATTCGATTCAGCTCGTGGCAGCCAGTCTAAAAAACACTATCTTGGACTTCTCTGCATGTTTCCCAGGCGAGAAATTGGCAGCATGTTCAGAACCATGTTTCTGTGAATAACTCCTGAACCGTAAGTCCTAGACGCTCGATCTTGGCGGCATTCGTCTCAGCGCCTGGCAATTAGTATAGGAGCACTGTGTTTGACTTCTCTGGATGTTTCCCAGGCGAGTTATTGACAAGTAAATCCTAGACGCTCGATCTTGGTTATTTTCGCTTTCGCGGCTGGCAGTAAAAGAACCATGTTTCTGTGAATAACTCCTGAACCGTAAGTCCTAGACGCTCGCTCTTGGCTGCATTCGATTCAGCTCGTGGCAGCCAGTCTAAAAAACACTATCTTGGACTTCTCTGCATGTTTCCCAGGCGAGCAATTGGCAGCATGTTCAGAACCATGTTTCTGTGAATAACTCCTGAACCGTAAGTCCTAGACGCTCGCTCTTGGCTGCATTCGATTCAGCTCGTGGCAGCCAGTCTAAAAAACACTATCTTGGACTTCTCTGCATGTTTCCCAGGCGAGAAATTGGCAGCATGTTCAGAACCATGTTTCTGTGAATAACTCCTGAACCGTAAGTCCTAGACGCTCGCTCTTGGCTGCATTCGATTCAGCTCGTGGCAGCCAGTCTAAAAAACACTATCTCGGACTTCTCTGCATGTTTCCCAGGCGAGCAATTGGCAGCATGTTCAGAACCATGTTTCTGTGAATAACTCCTGAACCGTAAGTCCTAGACGCTCGCTCTTGGCTGCATTCGATTCAGCTCGTGGCAGCCAGTCTAAAAAACACTATCTTGGACTTCTCTGCATGTTTCCCAGGCGAGAAATTGGCAGCATGTTCAGAACCATGTTTCTGTGAATAACTCCTGAACCGTAAGTCCTAGACGCTCGATCTTGGCGGCATTCGTCTCAGCGCCTGGCAATTAGTATAGGAGCACTGTGTTTGACTTCTCTGGATGTTTCCCAGGCGAGTTATTGACAAGTAAATCCTAGACGCTCGATCTTGGTTATTTTCGCTTTCGCGGCTGGCAGTAAAAGAACCATGTTTCTGTGAATAACTCCTGAACCGTAAGTCCTAGACGCTCGCTCTTGGCTGCATTCGATTCAGCTCGTGGCAGCCAGTCTAAAAAACACTATCTTGGACTTCTCTGCATGTTTCCCAGGCGAGAAATTGGCAGCATGTTCAGAACCATGTTTCTGTGAATAACTCCTGAACCGTAAGTCCTAGACGCTCGATCTTGGCGGCATTCGTCTCAGCGCCTGGCAATTAGTATAGGAGCACTGTGTTTGACTTCTCTGGATGTTTCCCAGGCGAGTTATTGACAAGTAAATCCTAGACGCTCGATATTGGTTATTTTCGCTTTCGCGGCTGGCAGTAAAAGAACCATGTTTCTGTGAATAACTCCTGAACCGTAAGTCCTAGACGCTCGCTCTTGGCTGCATTCGATTCAGCTCGTGGCAGCCAGTCTAAAAAACACTATCTTGGACTTCTCTGCATGTTTCCCAGGCGAGCAATTGGCAGCATGTTCAGAACCATGTTTCTGTGAATAACTCCTGAACCGTAAGTCCTAGACGCTCGCTCTTGGCTGCATTCGATTCAGCTCGTGGCAGCCAGTCTAAAAAACACTATCTTGGACTTCTCTGCATGTTCCTAAGGCAAATGTTTCTAAAGCTAATTCTTGAACCGTAAGTCCTAGACGCTCGATCTTGGCGGCATTCGTCTCAGCGCCTGGCAATTAGTATAGGAGCACTGTGTTTGACTTCTCTGGATGTTTCCCAGGCGAGTTATTGACAAGTAAATCCTAGACGCTCGATCTTGGTTATTTTCGCTTTCGCGGCTGGCAGTAAAAGAACCATGTTTCTGTGAATAACTCCTGAACCGTAAGTCCTAGACGCTCGCTCTTGGCTGCATTCGATTCAGCTCGTGGCAGCCAGTCTAAAAAACACTATCTTGGACTTCTCTGCATGTTTCCCAGGCGAGCAATTGGCAGCATGTTCAGAACCATGTTTCTGTGAATAACTCCTGAACCGTAAGTCCTAGACGCTCGCTCTTGGCTGCATTCGATTCAGCTCGTGGCAGCCAGTCTAAAAAACACTATCTTGGACTTCTCTGCATGTTCCTAAGGCAAATGTTTCTAAAGCTAATTCTTGAACCGTAAGTCCTAGACGCTCGATCTTGGCGGCATTCGTCTCAGCGCCTGGCAATTAGTATAGGAGCACTGTGTTTGACTTCTCTGGATGTTTCCCAGGCGAGTTATTGACAAGTAAATCCTAGACGCTCGATCTTGGTTATTTTCGCTTTCGCGGCTGGCAGTAAAAGAACCATGTTTCTGTGAATAACTCCTGAACCGTAAGTCCTAGACGCTCGCTCTTGGCTGCATTCGATTCAGCTCGTGGCAGCCAGTCTAAAAAACACTATCTTGGACTTCTCTGCATGTTTCCCAGGCGAGAAATTGGCAGCATGTTCAGAACCATGTTTCTGTGAATAACTCCTGAACCGTAAGTCCTAGACGCTCGCTCTTGGCTGCATTCGATTCAGCTCGTGGCAGCCAGTCTAAAAAACACTATCTTGGACTTCTCTGCATGTTTCCCAGGCGAGCAATTGGCAGCATGTTCAGAACCATGTTTCTGTGAATAACTCCTGAACCGTAAGTCCTAGACGCTCGCTCTTGGCTGCATTCGATTCAGCTCGTGGCAGCCAGTCTAAAAAACACTATCTTGGACTTCTCTGCATGTTTCCCAGGCGAGAAATTGGCAGCATGTTCAGAACCATGTTTCTGTGAATAACTCCTGAACCGTAAGTCCTAGACGCTCGCTCTTGGCTGCATTCGATTCAGCTCGTGGCAGCCAGTCTAAAAAACACTATCTTGGACTTCTCTGCATGTTTCCCAGGCGAGCAATTGGCAGCATGTTCAGAACCATGTTTCTGTGAATAACTCCTGAACCGTAAGTCCTAGACGCTCGCTCTTGGCTGCATTCGATTCAGCTCGTGGCAGCCAGTCTAAAAAACACTATCTTGGACTTCTCTGCATGTTTCCCAGGCGAGAAATTGGCAGCATGTTCAGAACCATGTTTCTGTGAATAACTCCTGAACCGTAAGTCCTAGACGCTCGATCTTGGCGGCATTCGTCTCAGCGCCTGGCAATTAGTATAGGAGCACTGTGTTTGACTTCTCTGGATGTTTCCCAGGCGAGTTATTGACAAGTAAATCCTAGACGCTCGATCTTGGTTATTTTCGCTTTCGCGGCTGGCAGTAAAAGAACCATGTTTCTGTGAATAACTCCTGAACCGTAAGTCCTAGACGCTCGCTCTTGGCTGCATTCGATTCAGCTCGTGGCAGCCAGTCTAAAAAACACTATCTTGGACTTCTCTGCATGTTTCCCAGACGAGAAATTGGCAGCATGTTCAGAACCATGTTTCTGTGAATAACTCCTGAACCGTAAGTCCTAGACGCTCGATCTTGGCGGCATTCGTCTCAGCGCCTGGCAATTAGTATAGGAGCACTGTGTTTGACTTCTCTGGATGTTTCCCAGGCGAGTTATTGACAAGTAAATCCTAGACGCTCGATCTTGGTTATTTTCGCTTTCGCGGCTGGCAGTAAAAGAACCATGTTTCTGTGAATAACTCCTGAACCGTAAGTCCTAGACGCTCGCTCTTGGCTGCATTCGATTCAGCTCGTGGCAGCCAGTCTAAAAAACACTATCTTGGACTTCTCTGCATGTTTCCCAGGCGAGCAATTGGCAGCATGTTCAGAACCATGTTTCTGTGAATAACTCCTGAACCGTAAGTCCTAGACGCTCGCTCTTGGCTGCATTCGATTCAGCTCGTGGCAGCCAGTCTAAAAAACACTATCTTGGACTTCTCTGCATGTTTCCCAGGCGAGCAATTGGCAGCATGTTCAGAACCATGTTTCTGTGAATAACTCCTGAACCGTAAGTCCTAGACGCTCGCTCTTGGCTGCATTCGATTCAGCTCGTGGCAGCCAGTCTAAAAAACACTATCTTGGACTTCTCTGCATGTTTCCCAGGCGAGAAATTGGCAGCATGTTCAGAACCATGTTTCTGTGAATAACTCCTGAACCGTAAGTCCTAGACGCTCGCTCTTGGCTGCATTCGATTCAGCTCGTGGCAGCCAGTCTAAAAAACACTATCTTGGACTTCTCTGCATGTTTCCCAGGCGAGAAATTGGCAGCATGTTCAGAACCATGTTTCTGTGAATAACTCCTGAACCGTAAGTCCTAGACGCTCGCTCTTGGCTGCATTCGATTCAGCTCGTGGCAGCCAGTCTAAAAAAACACTATCTCGGACTTCTCTGCATGTTTCCCAGGCGAGCAATTGGCAGCATGTTCAGAACCATGTTTCTGTGAATAACTCCTGAACCGTAAGTCCTAGACGCTCGCTCTTGGCTGCATTCGATTCAGCTCGTGGCAGCCAGTCTAAAAAACACTATCTTGGACTTCTCTGCATGTTTCCCAGGCGAGAAATTGGCAGCATGTTCAGAACCATGTTTCTGTGAATAACTCCTGAACCGTAAGTCCTAGACGCTCGATCTTGGCGGCATTCGTCTCAGCGCCTGGCAATTAGTATAGGAGCACTGTGTTTGACTTCTCTGGATGTTTCCCAGGCGAGTTATTGACAAGTAAATCCTAGACGCTCGATCTTGGTTATTTTCGCTTTCGCGGCTGGCAGTAAAAGAACCATGTTTCTGTGAATAACTCCTGAACCGTAAGTCCTAGACGCTCGCTCTTGGCTGCATTCGATTCAGCTCGTGGCAGCCAGTCTAAAAAACACTATCTTGGACTTCTCTGCATGTTTCCCAGGCGAGAAATTGGCAGCATGTTCAGAACCATGTTTCTGTGAATAACTCCTGAACCGTAAGTCCTAGACGCTCGATCTTGGCGGCATTCGTCTCAGCGCCTGGCAATTAGTATAGGAGCACTGTGTTTGACTTCTCTGGATGTTTCCCAGGCGAGTTATTGACAAGTAAATCCTAGACGCTCGATCTTGGTTATTTTCGCTTTCGCGGCTGGCAGTAAAAGAACCATGTTTCTGTGAATAACTCCTGAACCGTAAGTCCTAGACGCTCGCTCTTGGCTGCATTCGATTCAGCTCGTGGCAGCCAGTCTAAAAAACACTATCTTGGACTTCTCTGCATGTTTCCCAGGCGAGCAATTGGCAGCATGTTCAGAACCATGTTTCTGTGAATAACTCCTGAACCGTAAGTCCTAGACGCTCGCTCTTGGCTGCATTCGATTCAGCTCGTGGCAGCCAGTCTAAAAAACACTATCTTGGACTTCTCTGCATGTTTCCCAGGCGAGAAATTGGCAGCATGTTCAGAACCATGTTTCTGTGAATAACTCCTGAACCGTAAGTCCTAGACGCTCGCTCTTGGCTGCATTCGATTCAGCTCGTGGCAGCCAGTCTAAAAAACACTATCTCGGACTTCTCTGCATGTTTCCCAGGCGAGCAATTGGCAGCATGTTCAGAACCATGTTTCTGTGAATAACTCCTGAACCGTAAGTCCTAGACGCTCGCTCTTGGCTGCATTCGATTCAGCTCGTGGCAGCCAGTCTAAAAAACACTATCTTGGACTTCTCTGCATGTTTCCCAGGCGAGAAATTGGCAGCATGTTCAGAACCATGTTTCTGTGAATAACTCCTGAACCGTAAGTCCTAGACGCTCGATCTTGGCGGCATTCGTCTCAGCGCCTGGCAATTAGTATAGGAGCACTGTGTTTGACTTCTCTGGATGTTTCCCAGGCGAGTTATTGACAAGTAAATCCTAGACGCTCGATCTTGGTTATTTTCGCTTTCGCGGCTGGCAGTAAAAGAACCATGTTTCTGTGAATAACTCCTGAACCGTAAGTCCTAGACGCTCGCTCTTGGCTGCATTCGATTCAGCTCGTGGCAGCCAGTCTAAAAAACACTATCTTGGACTTCTCTGCATGTTTCCCAGGCGAGCAATTGGCAGCATGTTCAGAACCATGTTTCTGTGAATAACTCCTGAACCGTAAGTCCTAGACGCTCGCTCTTGGCTGCATTCGATTCAGCTCGTGGCAGCCAGTCTAAAAAACACTATCTTGGACTTCTCTGCATGTTCCTAAGGCAAATGTTTCTAAAGCTAATTCTTGAACCGTAAGTCCTAGACGCTCGATCTTGGCGGCATTCGTCTCAGCGCCTGGCAATTAGTATAGGAGCACTGTGTTTGACTTCTCTGGATGTTTCCCAGGCGAGTTATTGACAAGTAAATCCTAGACGCTCGATCTTGGTTATTTTCGCTTTCGCGGCTGGCAGTAAAAGAACCATGTTTCTGTGAATAACTCCTGAACCGTAAGTCCTAGACGCTCGCTCTTGGCTGCATTCGATTCAGCTCGTGGCAGCCAGTCTAAAAAACACTATCTTGGACTTCTCTGCATGTTTCCCAGGCGAGCAATTGGCAGCATGTTCAGAACCATGTTTCTGTGAATAACTCCTGAACCGTAAGTCCTAGACGCTCGCTCTTGGCTGCATTCGATTCAGCTCGTGGCAGCCAGTCTAAAAAACACTATCTTGGACTTCTCTGCAGGTTCCTAAGGCAAATGTTTCTAAAGCTAATTCTTGAACCGTAAGTCCTAGACGCTCGATCTTGGCGGCATTCGTCTCAGCGCCTGGCAATTAGTATAGGAGCACTGTGTTTGACTTCTCTGGATGTTTCCCAGGCGAGTTATTGACAAGTAAATCCTAGACGCTCGATCTTGGTTATTTTCGCTTTCGCGGCTGGCAGTAAAAGAACCATGTTTCTGTGAATAACTCCTGAACCGTAAGTCCTAGACGCTCGCTCTTGGCTGCATTCGATTCAGCTCGTGGCAGCCAGTCTAAAAAACACTATCTTGGACTTCTCTGCATGTTTCCCAGGCGAGAAATTGGCAGCATGTTCAGAACCATGTTTCTGTGAATAACTCCTGAACCGTAAGTCCTAGACGCTCGCTCTTGGCTGCATTCGATTCAGCTCGTGGCAGCCAGTCTAAAAAACACTATCTTGGACTTCTCTGCATGTTCCTAAGGCAAATGTTTCTAAAGCTAATTCTTGAACCGTAAGTCCTAGACGCTCGATCTTGGCGGCATTCGTCTCAGCGCCTGGCAATTAGTATAGGAGCACTGTGTTTGACTTCTCTGGATGTTTCCCAGGCGAGTTATTGACAAGTAAATCCTAGACGCTCGATCTTGGTTATTTTCGCTTTCGCGGCTGGCAGTAAAAGAACCATGTTTCTGTGAATAACTCCTGAACCGTAAGTCCTAGACGCTCGCTCTTGGCTGCATTCGATTCAGCTCGTGGCAGCCAGTCTAAAAAACACTATCTTGGACTTCTCTGCATGTTTCCCAGACGAGAAATTGGCAGCATGTTCAGAACCATGTTTCTGTGAATAACTCCTGAACCGTAAGTCCTAGACGCTCGATCTTGGCGGGCATTCGTCTCAGCGCCTGGCAATTAGTATAGGAGCACTGTGTTTGACTTCTCTGGATGTTTCCCAGGCGAGTTATTGACAAGTAAATCCTAGACGCTCGATCTTGGTTATTTTCGCTTTCGCGGCTGGCAGTAAAAGAACCATGTTTCTGTGAATAACTCCTGAACCGTAAGTCCTAGACGCTCGCTCTTGGCTGCATTCGATTCAGCTCGTGGCAGCCAGTCTAAAAAACACTATCTTGGACTTCTCTGCATGTTTCCCAGGCGAGCAATTGGCAGCATGTTCAGAACCATGTTTCTGTGAATAACTCCTGAACCGTAAGTCCTAGACGCTCGCTCTTGGCTGCATTCGATTCAGCTCGTGGCAGCCAGTCTAAAAAACACTATCTTGGACTTCTCTGCATGTTT
>NW_027463300.1:0-33722 GCF_050947455.1 Rhinoderma darwinii | reverse complement strand
GTATGTTGTATATCAGGTGTATTATAGATCAGTATGTTGTATATGAGGTGTATTATAGATCAAGTATGTTGTATATCTGGTGTATTATAGATCAGTATGTTGTATATGAGGTGTATTATAGATCAGTATGCTGTATATCAGGTGTATTATAGATCAGTATGCTGTATATGAGGTGTATTATAGATCAGTATGTTGTATATCAGGTGTATTATAGATCAGTGTGTTGTATATGAGGTGTATTATAGATCAGTATGTTGTATATGAGGTGTATTATAGATCAGTATGTTGTATATGAGGTGTATTATAGATCAGTATGTTGTATATGAGGTGTATTATAGATCAGTATGTTGTATATGAGGTGTATTATAGATCAGTGTGTTGTATATGAGGTGTATTATAGATCAGTATGTTGTATATCAGGTGTATTATAGATCAGTGTGTTGTATATGAGGTGTATTATAGATCAGTATGTTGTATATGAGGTGTATTATAGATCAGTGTGTTGTATATGAGGTGTATTATAGATCAGTATGTTGTATATGAGGTGTATTATAGATCAGTATGTTGTATATGAGGTGTATTATAGATCAGTATGTTGTATATCAGGTGTATTATAGATCAGTGTGTTGTATATGAGGTGTATTATAGATCAGTGTGTTGTATATGAGGTGTATTATAGATCAGTATGTTGTATATCAGGTGTATTATAGATCAGTATGTTGTATATGAGGTGTATTATAGATCAGTATGTTGTATATGAGGTGTATTATAGATCAGTATGTTGTATATGAGGTGTATTATAGATCAGTGTGTTGTATATGAGGTGTATTATAGATCAGTGTGTTGTATATGAGGTGTATTATAGATCAGTATGTTGTATATGAGGTGTATTATAGATCAGTGTGTTGTATATCTGGTGTATTATAGATCAGTATGTTGTATATGAGGTGTATTATAGATCAGTATGCTGTATATCAGGTGTATTATAGATCAGTATGCTGTATATGAGGTGTATTATAGATCAGTGTGTTGTATATGAGGTGTATTATAGATCAGTGTGTTGTATATGAGGTGTATTATAGATCAGTATGTTGTATATGAGGTGTATTATAGATCAGTATGCTGTATATGAGGTGTATTATAGGTCAGTATGTTGTATATGAGGTGTATTATAGATCAGTGTGTTGTATATCAGGTGTATTATAGATCAGTATGCTGTATATGAGGTGTATTATAGATCAGTATGTTGTATATGAGGTGTATTATAGATCAGTATGTTGTATATGAGGTGTATTATAGATCAGTATGTTGTATATGAGGAGTATTATAGATCAGTATGTTGTATATGAGGTGTATTATAGATCAGTGTGTTGTATATGAGGTGTATTATAGATCAGTGTGTTGTATATGGTGTATTATAGATCAGTATGCTGTATATGAGGTGTATTATAGATCAGTATGCTGTATATGAGGTGTATTATAGATCAGTATGCTGTATATCAGGTGTATTATAGATCAGTATGTTGTATATCAGGTGTATTATAGATCAGTATGTTGTATATCAGGTGTATTATAGATCAGTGTGTTGTATATGAGGTGTATTATAGATCAGTATGCTGTATATGAGGTGTATTATAGATCAGTATGTTGTATATCAGGTGTATTATAGATCAGTATGTTGTATATCAGGTGTATTATAGATCAGTATGTTGTATATCAGGTGTATTATAGATCAGTATGTTGTATATCAGGTGTATTATAGGTCAGTATGTTGTATATCAGGTGTATTATAGATCAGTGTGTTGTATATCAGGTGTATTATAGATCATTATGTTGTATATCAGGTGTATTATAGATCAGTGTGTTGTATATGAGGTGTATTATAGATCAGTGTGTTGTATATGAGGGGTATTATAGATCAGTATGCTGTATATGAGGTATATTATAGATCAGTGTGTTGTATATGAGGTGTATTATAGATCAGTATGTTGTATATGAGGTGTATTATAGATCAGTATGTTGTATATCAGGTGTATTATAGGTCAGTATGTTGTATATCAGGTGTATTATAGAGCAGTATGTTGTATATCAGATGTATTATAGATCAGTGTGTTGTATATGAGGTGTATTATAGATCAGTGTGTTGTATATGAGGTGTATTTTAGATCAGTATGTTGTATATGAGGTGTATTATAGGTCAGTATGCTGTATATGAGGTGTATTATAGGTCAGTATGTTGTATATGAGGTGTATTATAGATCAGTATGTTGTATATCAGGTGTATTATAGATCAGTATGTTGTATATGAGGTGTATTATAGATCAGTATGTTGTATATGAGGTGTATTATAGAGCAGTATGTTGTATATGAGGTGTATTATAGATCAGTATGCTGTATATGAGGTGTATTATAGATCAGTATGTTGTATATGAGGTGTATTATAGATCAGTGTGTTGTATATCAGGTGTATTATAGATCAGTGTGTTGTATATCAGGTGTATTATAGATCAGTGTGTTGTATATGAGGTGTATTATAGATCAGTATGTTGTATATGAGGTGTATTATAGATCAGTATGTTGTATATCAGGTGTATTATAGATCAGTATGTTGTATATGAGGAGTATTATAGATCAGTATGCTGTATATGAGGTGTATTATAGATCAGTATGTTGTATATGAGGTGTATTATAGATCAGTATGTTGTATATGAGGTGTATTATAGATCAGTATGTTGTATATCAGGTGTATTATAGATCAGTGTGTTGTATATGAGGTGTATTATAGATCAGTATGTTGTATATGAGGTGTATTATAGATCAGTATGTTGTATATCAGGTGTATTATAGATCAGTGTGTTGTATATGAGGTGTATTATAGATCAGTATGTTGTATATGAGGTGTATTATAGATCAGTATGTTGTATATGAGGTGTGTTATAGATCAGTGTGTTGTATATGAGGGGTATTATAGATCAGTGTGTTGTATATGAGGTGTATTATAGATCAGTATGTTGTATATGAGGTGTATTATAGATCAGTATGCTGTATATGAGGTGTATTATAGATCAGTATGCTGTATATGAGGTGTTATAGATCAGTATGTTGTATATGAGGTGTATTATAGATCAGTATTTTGTATATGAGGTGTATTATAGATCAGTATGTTGTATATGAGGTGTATTATAGATCAGTATGTTGTATATCAGGTGTATTATAGATCAGTGTGTTGTATATGAGGTGTATTATAGATCAGTATGTTGTATATGAGGTGTATTATAGATCAGTATGTTGTATATGAGGTGTATTATAGATCAGTGTGTTGTATATCAGGTGTATTATAGATCAGTATGCTGTATATGAGGTGTATTATAGATCAGTGTGTTGTATATCAGGTGTATTATAGATCAGTATGTTGTATATCAGGTGTATTATAGATCAGTATGTTGTATATCAGGTGTATTATAGATCAGTGTGTTGTATATCAGGTGTATTATAGATCAGTGTGTTGTATATGAGGTGTATTATAGATCAGTGTGTTGTATATGAGGTGTATTATAGATCAGTATGTTGTATATCAGGTGTATTATAGATCAGTATGCTGTATATGAGGTGTATTATAGATCAGTATGTTGTATATGAGGTGTATTATAGATCAGTATGTTGTATAAGAGGTGTATTATAGATCAGTATGTTGTATATGACGTGTATTATAGATCAGTATGTTGTATATCAGGTGTATTATAGATCAGTATGTTGTATATGAGGTGTATTATAGATCAGTATGTTGTATATGAGGAGTATTATAGATCAGTATGTTGCATATGAGGTGTATTATAGATCAGTATGTTGTATATGAGGTGTATTATAGATCAGTATGTTGTATATGAGGTGTAATATAGATCAGTATGTTGTATATGAGGTGTATTTTAGATCAGTATGTTGTATATGAGGTGTATTATAGATCAGTATGTTGTATTTGAGGTGTATTATAGATCAGTATGTTGTATATGAGGTGTATTATAGATCAGTATGTTGTATATGAGGTGTATTATAGATCAGTATGCTGTATATTAGGTGTATTATAGATCAGTATGTTGTATATGAGGTGTATTATAGATCAGTATGTTATATATGAGGTGTATTATAGATCAGTATGTTGTATATGAGGTGTATTATAGATCAGTATGTTGTATTTGAGGTGTATTATAGATCAGTATGTTGTATATGAGGTGTATTATAGATCAGTGTGTTGTATATGAGGTGTATTATAGATCAGTGTGTTGTATATGAGGTGTATTATAGATCAGTATGTTGTATATCAGGTGTATTATAGATCAGTATGCTGTATATGAGGTGTATTATAGATCAGTATGTTGTATATGAGGTGTATTATAGATCAGTATGCTGTATATGAGGTGTATTATAGATCAGTATGTTGTATATCAGGTGTATTATAGAGCAGTATGTTGTATATCAGATGTATTATAGATCAGTGTGTTGTATATGAGGTGTATTATAGATCAGTGTGTTGTATATGAGGTGTATTTTAGATCAGTATGTTGTATATGAGGTGTATTATAGATCAGTATGTTGTATATGAGGTGTATTATAGATCAGTATGTTGTATATCAGGTGTATTATAGATCAGTGTGTTGTATATGAGGTGTATTATAGATCAGTATGTTGTATATGAGGTGTATTATAGATCAGTATGTTGTATATGAGGTGTATTATAGATCAGTATGTTGTATATGAGGTGTATTATAGATCAGTGTGTTGTATATGAGGTGTATTATAGATCAGCGTGTTGTATATGAGGTGTATTATAGATCAGTATGTTGTATATGAGGTGTATTATAGAGCAGTATGCTGTATATGAGGTGTATTATAGATCAGTATGTTGTATATGAGGTGTATTATAGAGCAGTATGTTGTATATGAGGTGTATTATAGATCAGTATGCTGTATATGAGGTGTATTATAGATCAGTATGTTGTATATGAGGTGTATTATAGATCAGTATGCTGTATATGAGGTGTATTATAGATCAGTATGTTGTATATGAGGTGTATTATAGATCAGTATTTTGTATATGAGGTGTATTATAGATCAGTATGTTGTATATGAGGTGTATTATAGATCAGTATGTTGTATATCAGGTGTATTATAGATCAGTGTGTTGTATATGAGGTGTATTATAGATCAGTATGTTGTATATGAGGTGTATTATAGATCAGTATGTTGTATATGAGGTGTGTTATAGATCAGTGTGTTGTATATGAGGGGTATTATAGATCAGTATGTTGTATATGAGGTGTATTATAGATCAGTGTGTTGTATATCAGGTGTATTATAGATCAGTATGCTGTATATGAGGTGTATTATAGATCAGTGTGTTGTATATCAGGTGTATTATAGATCAGTATGTTGTATATCAGGTGTATTATAGATCAGTATGTTGTATATCAGGTGTATTATAGATCAGTGTGTTGTATATCAGGTGTATTATAGATCAGTGTGTTGTATATGAGGTGTATTATAGATCAGTGTGTTGTATATGAGGTGTATTATAGATCAGTATGTTGTATATCAGGTGTATTATAGATCAGTATGCTGTATATGAGGTGTATTATAGATCAGTATGTTGTATATGAGGTGTATTATAGATCAGTATGTTGTATATGAGGTGTATTATAGATCAGTATGTTGTATATGAGGTGTATTATAGATCAGTGTGTTGTATATGAGGTGTATTATAGATCAGTATGTTGTATAAGAGGTGTATTATAGATCAGTATGTTGTATATGACGTGTATTATAGATCAGTATGTTGTATATCAGGTGTATTATAGATCAGTATGTTGTATATCAGGTGTATTATAGATCAGTATGTTGTATATGAGGAGTATTATAGATCAGTATGTTGTATATGAGGTGTATTATAGATCAGTATGTTGTATATGAGGTGTATTATAGATCAGTATGTTGTATATGAGGTGTAATATAGATCAGTATGTTGTATATGAGGTGTATTTTAGATCAGTATGTTGTATATGAGGTGTATTATAGATCAGTATGTTGTATTTGAGGTGTATTATAGATCAGTATGTTGTATATGAGGTGTATTATAGATCAGTATGTTGTATATGAGGTGTATTATAGATCAGTATGCTGTATATGAGGTGTATTATAGATCAGTATGTTATATATGAGGTGTATTATAGATCAGTGTGTTGTATATGAGGTGTATTATAGATCAGTATGTTGTATATGAGGTGTATTATAGATCAGTATGTTGTATATGAGGTGTATTATAGATCAGTATGTTGTATATGAGGTGTATTATAGATCAGTATGTTGTATATGAGGTGTATTATAGATCAGTATGTTGTATTTGAGGTGTATTATAGATCAGTATGTGTATATGAGGTGTATTATAGATCAGTGTGTTGTATATGAGGTGTATTATAGATCAGTGTGTTGTATATGAGGTGTATTATAGATCAGTATGTTGTATATCAGGTGTATTATAGATCAGTATGCTGTATATGAGGTGTATTATAGATCAGTATGTTGTATATGAGGTGTATTATAGATCAGTATGCTGTATATGAGGTGTATTATAGGTCAGTATGTTGTATATGAGGTGTATTATAGATCAGTGTGTTGTATATGAGGTGTATTATAGATCAGTATGTTGTATATGAGGTGTATTTATATGAGGTGTATTATAGATCAGTATGCTGTATATGAGGTGTATTATAGATCAGTATGTTGTATATGAGGTGTATTATAGATCAGTATGCTGTATATGAGGAGTATTATAGATCAGTATGTTGTATATGAGGTGTATTATAGATCAGTATGCTGTATATGAGGAGTATTATAGATCAGTATGTTATATATGAGGAGTATTATAGATCAGTATGTTGTATATGAGGTGTATTATAGATCAGTATGTTGTATATGAGGTGTATTATAGATCAGTATTCTGTATATGAGGAGTATTATAGATCAGTATGTTGTATATGAGGTGTATTATAGATCAGTATGCTGTATATGAGGTGTATTATAGGTCAGTATGTTGTATATGAGGTGTATTATAGATCAGTATGTTGTATATGAGGTGTATTATAGATCAGTATGTTGTATATGAGGTGTATTATAGATCAGTGTGTTGTATATGAGGTGTATTATAGGTCAGTATGTTGTATATGAGGTGTATTATAGATCAGTGTGTTGTATATGAGGTGTATTATAGATCAGTATGTTGTATATGAGGTGTATTATAGATCAGTATGTTGTATATGAGGTGTATTATATATCAGTATGTTGTATATGAGGTGTATTATAGATCAGTATGCTGTATATGAGGTGTATTATAGATCGGTATGTTGTATATCAGGTGTATTATAGATCGGTATGTTGTATATGAGGTGTATTATAGGTCAGTGTGTTGTATATGAGGTGTATTATAGATCAGTGTGTTGTATATGAGGTGTATTATAGATCAGTATGTTGTGTATGAGGTGTATTATAGATCAGTATGTTGTATATGAGGTGTATTATAGATCAGTATGTTGTATATGAGGTGTATTATAGATCAGTATGCTGTATATGAGGTGTATTATAGGTCAGTATGTTGTATATGAGGTGTATTATAGATCAGTGTGTTGTATATCAGGTGTATTATAGATCAGTATGTTGTATATGAGGTGTATTATAGATCAGTATGTTGTATATGAGGTGTATTATAGATCAGTATGTTGTATATGAGGTGTATTATAGATCAGTGTGTTGTATATGAGGAGTATTATAGATCAGTATGTTGTATATGAGGAGTATTATAGATCAGTATGTTGTATATGAGGTGTATTATAGATCAGTATGTTGTATATCAGGTGTATTATAGATCAGTATGTTGTATATGAGGTGTATTATAGATCAGTGTGTTGTATATGAGGAGTATTATAGATCAGTATGTTGTATATGAGGTGTATTATAGATCAGTGTGTTGTATATCAGGTGTATTATAGATCAGTATGTTGTATATGAGGTGTATTATAGATCAGTATGTTGTATATGAGGTGTATTATAGATCAGTATGTTGTATATGAGGTGTATTATAGATCAGTATGCTGTATATGAGGTGTATTATAGATCAGTGTGTTGTATATGAGGTGTATTATAGATCAGTGTGCTGTATATCAGGTGTATTATAGATCAGTATGCTGTATATGAGGTGTATAATAGATCAGTGTGTTGTATATGGGGTGTATTATAGATCAGTGTGTTTTATATGAGGTGTATTATAGATCAGTGTGTTGTATATGAGGTGTATTATAGATCAGTATGTTGTATATGAGGTGTATTATAGATCAGTATGTTGTATATGAGGTGTATTATAGATCAGCGTGTTGTATATGAGGTGTATTATAGATCAGTATGTTGTATAAGAGGTGTATTATAGGTCAGCGTGTTGTATATCAGGTGTATTATAGATCAGTATGCTGTATATGAGGAGTATTATAGGTCAGTATGCTGTATATGAGGAGTATTATAGGTCAGTATGCTGTATATGAGGAGTATTATAGATCAGTATGCTGTATATGAGGTGTATTATAGATCAGTGTGTTGTATATGAGGTGTATTATAGATCAGTATGTTGTATATGAGGTGTATTATATATCAGTATGTTGTATATGAGGAGTATTATAGATCAGTGTGTTGTATATGAGGTGTAATATAGATCAGTGTGTTGTATATGAGGTGCATTATAGATCAGTGTGTTGTATATGAGGTGTATTATAGATCAGTATGTTGTATATGAGGTGTATTTATATGAGGTGTATTATAGATCAGTGTGTTGTGTATATGAGGTGTATTATAGATCAGTATGTTGTATATGAGGTGTATTATAGATCAGTATGTTGTATATGAGGTGTATTATATATCAGTATGTTGTATATGAGGAGTATTATAGATCAGTGTGTTGTATATGAGGTGTATTATAGATCAGTGTGTTGTATATGAGGTGTATTATAGATCAGTATGTTGTATATGAGGTGTATTATAGATCAGTATGTTGTATATGAGGTGTATTATAGATCAGTATGTTGTATATGAGGAGTATTCTAGATCAGTATGTTGTATATGAGGTGTATTATAGATCAGTATGTTGTATATGAGGTGTATTATAGATCAGTGTGCTGTATATGAGGTGTATTATAGATCAGTGTGTTGTATATGAGGTGTATTATAGATCAGTGTGTTGTATATGAGGTGTATTATAGATCAGTATGTTGTATATGAGGTGTATTTATATGAGGTGTATTATAGATCAGTGTGTTGTGTATGAGGTGTATTATAGATCAGTATGTTGTATATGAGGTGTATTATAGATCAGTGTGCTGTATATGAGGTGTATTATAGATCAGTGTGTTGTATATGAGGTGTATTATAGATCAGTGTGTTGTATATGAGGTGTATTATAGATCAGTGTGTTGTATATGAGGTGTAATATAGATCAGTGTGTTGTATATGAGGTGTATTATAGATCAGTATGTTGTATATGAGGTGTATTTATATGAGGTGTATTATAGATCAGTGTGTTGTGTATGAGGTGTATTATAGATCAGTATGTTGTATATCAGGTGTATTATAGATCAGTATGTTGTATATGAGGTGTATTATAGATCAGTATGTTGTATATCAGGTGTATTATAGATCAGTATGTTGTATATGAGGTGTATTATAGATCAGTATGTTGTATATGAGGTGTATTATAGATCAGTATGTTGTATATGAGGTGTATTATAGATCAGTGTGTTGTATATGAGGTGTATTATAGATCAGTATGTTGTATATGAGGTGTATTATAGATCAGTGTGTTGTATATGAGGTGTATTATAGATCAGTATGTTGTATATGAGGTGTATTATAGATCAGTATGCTGTATATGAGGTGTATTATAGATCAGTGTGTTATATATCAGGTGTATTATAGATCAGTATGTTGTATATGAGGTGTATTATAGATCAGTGTGTTGTATATGAGGTGTATTATAGATCAGTATGTTGTATATGATGTGTATTATAGATCAGTATGTTGTATATGAGGAGTATTATAGATCAGTATGTTGTATATGATGTGTATTATAGATCAGTATGTTGTATATGAGGAGTATTATAGATCAGTATGTTGTATATGAGGTGTATTATAGATCAGTATGTTGTATATGAGGTGTATTATAGATCAGTGTGTTGTATATCAGGTGTATTATAGATCAGTATGCTGTATATGAGGTGTATTATAGATCAGTGTGTTGTATATGAGGTGTATTATAGGTCAGTATGTTGTATATGAGGTGTATTATAGATCAGTATGTTGTATATGAGGAGTATTATAGATCAGTATGTTGTATATGATGTGTATTATAGATCAGTATGTTGTATATGAGGAGTATTATAGATCAGTATGTTGTATATGAGGTGTATTATAGATCAGTATGTTGTATATGAGGTGTATTATAGATCAGTGTGTTGTATATCAGGTGTATTATAGATCAGTGTGTTGTATATGAGGTGTATTATAGATCAGTGTGTTGTATATAAGGTGTATTATAGATCAGTATGTTGTATATGATGTGTATTATAGATCAGTGTGTTGTATATGAGGTGTATTATAGATCAGGATGTTGTATATGAGGTGTATTTATATGAGGTGTATTATAGATCAGTATGTTGTATATGAGGTGTATTATAGATCAGTGTGTTGTATATGAGATGTATTATAGATCAGTATGTTGTATATCAGGTGTATTATAGATCAGTATGCTGTATATGAGGTGTATTATAGATCAGTGTGTTATATATCAGGTGTATTATAGATCAGTATGTTGTATATGAGGTGTATTATAGATCAGTGTGTTGTATATGAGGTGTATTATAGATCAGTGTGTTGTATATAAGGTGTATTATAGATCAGTATGTTGTATATGATGTGTATTATAGATCAGTATGTTGTATATGAGGTGTATTATAGATCAGTGTGTTGTATATGAGGTGTATTATAGATCAGGATGTTGTATATGAGGTGTATTTATATGAGGTGTATTATAGATCAGTATGTTGTATATGAGGTGTATTATAGATCAGTGTGTTGTATATGAGGTGTATTATAGATCAGTATGTTGTATATGAGGTGTATTATAGATCAGTGTGTTGTATATGAGGTGTATTATAGGTCAGTGTGTTGTATATGAGGTGTATTATAGATCAGTGTGTTGTATATGAGGTGTATTATAGATCAGTATGTTGTATATGAGGTGTATTATATATCAGTATGTTGTATATGAGGAGTATTATAGATCAGTGTGTTGTATATGAGGTGTATTATAGATCAGTGTGTTGTATATGAGGTGTATTATAGATCAGTATGCTGTATATGAGGTGTATTATAGATCAGTGTGTTGTATATCAGGTGTATTATAGATCAGTATGTTGTATATGAGGTGTATTATAGAGCAGTATGCTGTATATGAGGTGTATTATAGATCAGTGTGTTGTATATGAGGTGTATTATAGATCAGTATGTTGTATATGAGGTGTATTATAGATCAGTGTGTTGTATATGAGGTGTATTATAGATCAGTGTGTTGTATATGAGGTGTATTATAGATCAGTATGTTGTATATGAGGTGTATTATAGATCAGTATGTTGTATATGAGGTGTATTATAGATCAGTGTGTTGTATATGAGGTGTATTATAGATCAGTATGTTGTATATCAGGTGTATTATAGATCAGTGTGTTGTATATGAGGTGTATTATAGATCAGTGTGTTGTATATGAGGAGTATTATAGATCAGTATGTTGTATATGAGGTGTATTATAGATCAGTATGTTGTATATGAGGTGTATTTATATGAGGTGTATTATAGATCAGTATGTTGTATATCGGGTGTATTATAGATCAGTATGTTGTATATGAGGTGTATTATAGATCAGTATGCTGTATATGAGGTGTATTATAGATCAGTATGTTGTATATGAGGTGTATTATAGATCAGTATGTTGTATATGAGGTGTATTATAGATCAGTGTGTTGTATATGAGGTGTATTATAGATCAGTATGTTGTATATCAGGTGTATTATAGATCAGTATGTTGTATATGAGGTGTATTATAGATCAGTATGTTGTATATGAGGTGTATTATAGATCAGCATGCTGTATATGAGGTGTATTATAGGTCAGTATGTTGTATATGAGGTGTATTATAGATCAGTATGTTGTATATGAGGTGTATTATAGATCAGTATGTTGTATATGAGGTGTATTATAGATCAGTATGTTGTATATGAGGTGTATTATAGATCAGTATGTTGTATATGAGGTGTATTATAGATCTGTATGTTGTATATGAGGTGTATTATAGATCAGTGTGTTGTATATGAGGAGTATTATAGGTCAGCGTGTTGTATATCTGGTGTATTATAGATCAGTATGTTGTATATGAGGTGTATTATAGATCAGTATGTTGTATATCAGGTGTATTATAGATCATTATGTTGTATATGAGGTGTATTATAGATCAGTATGTTGTATATGAGGTGTATTATAGATCAGTATGCTGTATATGAGGTGTATTATAGATCAGTATGCTGTATATGAGGTGTTTTATAGATCAGTGTGTTGTATATGAGGTGTATTATAGATCAGTATGCTGTATATGAGGTGTATTATAGATCAGTATGTTGTATATGATGAGTATTATAGATCAGTATGTTGTATATGAGGTGTATTATAGATCAGTATGTTGTATATGAGGTGTATTATAGATCAGTATGCTGTATATGAGGTGTATTATAGATCAGTATGTTGTATATGAGGTGTATTATAGATCAGTATGTTGTATATGAGGTGTATTATAGATCAGTATGCTGTATATCAGGTGTATTATAGATCAGTATGCTGTATATGAGGTGTATTATAGATCAGTATGTTGTATATGAGGTGTATTATAGATCAGTATGCTGTATATGAGGTGTATTATAGATCAGTATGCTGTATATGAGGTGTATTATAGATCAGTATGCTGTATATGAGGTGTATTATAGATCAGTGTGTTGTATATCAGGTGTATTATAGATCAGTATGCTGTATATGAGGTGTATTATAGATCAGTATGCTGTATATGAGGTGTATTATAGATCAGTATGCTGTATATCAGGTGTATTATAGATCAGTATGCTGTATATGAGGTGTATTATAGATCAGTATGTTGTATATGAGGTGTATTATAGATCAGTGTGTTGTATATGAGGTGTATTATAGATCAGTATGTTGTATATCAGGTGTATTATAGATCAGTATGTTGTATATGAGGTGTATTATAGATCAGTATGTTGTATATCAGGTGTATTATAGATCAGTATGTTGTATATGAGGTGTATTATAGATCAGTATGTTGTATATGAGGTGTATTATAGATCAGCGTGTTGTATCTGAGGAGTATTATAGATCAGTATGTTGTATATGAGGTGTATTATAGATCAGTGTGTTGTATATGAGGTGTATTATAGATCAGTATGTTGTATATGAGGTGTATTATAGATCAGTATGCTGTATATGAGGTGCATTATAGATCAGTATGTTGTATATGAGGTGTATTATAGATCAGTATGTTGTATATGATGAGTATTATAGATCAGTATGTTGTATATGAGGTGTATTATAGATCAGTATGTTGTATATGAGGTGTATTATAGATCAGTATGCTGTATATGAGGTGTATTATAGATCAGTATGTTGTATATGAGGTGTATTATAGATCAGTATGTTGTATATGAGGTGTATTATAGATCAGTGTGTTGTATATGAGGTGTATTATAGATCAGTATGTTGTATATGAGGTGTATTATAGATCAGTGTGTTGTATATCAGGTGTATTATAGATCAGTATGTTGTATATGAGGTGTATTATAGATCAGTATTTTGTATATGAGGTGTATTATAGATCAGTATGTTGTATATGAGGTGTATTATAGATCAGTATGTTGTATATGAGGTGTATTATAGATCAGTATGTTGTATATCAGGTGTATTATAGATCAGTATGTTGTATATGAGGTGTATTATAGATCAGTATGTTGTATATCAGGTGTATTATAGATCAGTATGTTGTATATGAGGTGTATTATAGATCAGTATGTTGTATATGAGGTGTATTATAGATCAGCGTGTTATATATGAGGAGTATTATAGATCAGTATGTTGTATATGAGGTGTATTATAGATCAGTGTGTTGTATATGAGGTGTATTATAGATCAGTATGTTGTATATGAGGTGTATTATAGATCAGTATGTTGTATATGAGGTGTATTATAGATCAGTATGTTGTATATGAGGTGTATTATAGATCAGTATGTTGTATATCAGGTGTATTATAGATCAGTATGTTATATATGAGGTGTATTATAGATCACTATGCTGTATATGAGGAGTATTATAGGTCAGTATGCTGTATATGAGGAGTATTATAGGTCAGTATGCTGTATATGAGGAGTATTATAGATCAGTATGTTGTATATGAGGTGTATTATAGATCAGTGTGTTGTATATCAGGAGTATTATAGATCAGTATGTTGTATATGAGGTGTATTATAGATCAGTATGTTGTATATGAGGTGTATTATAGATCAGTATGTTGTATATGAGGTGTATTATAGATCAGTATGCTGTATATGAGGTGTATTATAGATCAGTATGTTGTATATGAGGTGTATTATAGATCAGTATGTTGTATATGAGGTGTATTATAGATCAGTATGCTGTATATGAGGTGCATTATAGATCAGTATGTTGTATATGAGGTGTATTATAGATCAGTATGCTGTATATGAGGTGTATTATATATCAGTATGTTGTATATCAGGTGTATTATAGATCAGTATGTTGTATATGAGGTGTATTATAGATCAGTATGTTGTATATCAGGTGTATTATAGATCAGTATGTTATATATGAGGTGTATTATAGATCACTATGCTGTATATGAGGAGTATTATAGGTCAGTATGCTGTATATGAGGAGTATTATAGGTCAGTATGCTGTATATGAGGAGTATTATAGATCAGTATGTTGTATATGAGGTGTATTATAGATCAGTGTGTTGTATATCAGGAGTATTATAGATCAGTATGTTGTATATGAGGTGTATTATAGATCAGTATGTTGTATATGAGGTGTATTATAGATCAGTATGTTGTATATGAGGTGTATTATAGATCAGTATGTTGTATATGAGGTGTATTATAGATCAGTATGTTGTATATGAGGTGTATTATAGATCAGTATGTTGTATATGAGGTGTATTATAGATCAGTATGTTGTATATGAGGTGTATTATAGATCAGTATGTTGTATATGAGGTGTATTATAGATCAGTATGCTGTATATCAGGTGTATTATAGATTAGTATGTTGTATATGAGATGTATTATAGATCAGTGTGTTGTATATGAGGTGTATTATAGATCAGTATGCTGTATATCAGGTGTATTATAGATCAGTGTGTTGTATATGAGGTGTATTATAGATCAGTATGTTGTATATGAGGTGTATTATAGATCAGTGTGTTGTATATGAGGTGTATTATAGATCAGTATGTTGTATATGAGGTGTATTATAGATCAGTATGTTGTATATGAGGTGTTATATATATCAGTATGTTGTATATGAGGTGTATTATAGATCAGTATGCTGTATATGAGGAGTATTATAGGTCAGTATGCTGTATATGAGGAGTATTATAGGTCAGTATGCTGTATATGAGGTGTATTATAGATCAGTATGTTGTATATGAGGTGTATTATAGATCAGTATGTTGTATATGAGGTGTATTATAGGTCAGTGTGCTGTATATGAGGTGTATTATAGATCAGTATGCTGTATATGAGGAGTATTATAGGTCAGTATGCTGTATATGAGGAGTATTATAGGTCAGTATGCTGTATATGAGGAGTATTATAGATCAGTATGCTGTATATGAGGTGTATTATAGATCAGTGTGTTGTATATGAGGTGTATTATAGATCATTATGTTGTATATGAGATGTATTATAGATCAGTGTGTTGTATATGAGGTGTATTATAGATCAGTGTGCTGTATATGAGGAGTATTATAGGTCAGTATGCTGTATATGAGGAGTATTATAGGTCAGTATGCTGTATATGAGGTGTATTATAGATCAGTATGTTGTATATGAGGTGTATTATAGATCAGTATGTTGTATATGAGGTGTATTATAGGTCAGTGTGCTGTATATGAGGTGTATTATAGATCAGTATGCTGTATATGAGGAGTATTATAGGTCAGTATGCTGTATATGAGGAGTATTATAGGTCAGTATGCTGTATATGAGGAGTATTATAGATCAGTATGCTGTATATGAGGTGTATTATAGATCAGTGTGTTGTATATGAGGTGTATTATAGATCAGTATGTTGTATATGAGATGTATTATAGATCAGTGTGTTGTATATGAGGTGTATTATAGATCAGTGTGTTGTATATCAGGTGTATTATAGATCAGTGTGTTGTATATGAGGTGTATTATAGATCAGTATGCTGTATATGAGGTGTATTATAGATCAGTGTGTTGTATATGAGGTGTATTATAGATCAGTATGTTGTATATGAGGTGTATTTATATGAGGTGTATTATAGATCAGTGTGTTGTATATGAGGTGTATTATAGATCAGTATGTTGTATATGAGGTGTATTATAGATCAGTGTGCTGTATATGAGGTGTATTATAGATCAGTATGTTGTATATCAGGTGTATTATAGATCAGTATGTTGTATATGAGGTGTATTATAGATCAGTGTGTTGTATATGAGGTGTATTATAGATCAGTATGTTGTGTATATCAGGTGTATTATAGATCAGTATGTTGTATATGAGGTGTATTATAGATCAGTGTGTTGTATATGAGGTGTATTATAGATCAGTGTGCTGTATATGAGGTGTATTATAGATCAGTGTGTTGTATATGAGGTGTATTATAGGTCAGTATGCTGTATATGAGGTGTATTATAGATCAGTATGTTGTATATGAGGTGTATTATAGATCAGTATGTTGTATATCAGGTGTATTATAGATCAGTGTGTTGTATATGAGGTGTATTATAGATCAGTATGTTGTATATGAGGTGTATTATAGATCAGTATGTTGTATATGAGGTGTATTATAGATCAGTATGTTGTATATCAGGTGTATTATAGATCAGTATGCTGTATATGAGGTGTATTATAGATCAGTATGTTGTATATCAGGTGTATTATAGATCAGTATGTTGTATATCAGGTGTATTATAGATCAGTATGTTGTATATGAGGAGTATTATTGATCAGTATGCTGTATATGAGGAGTATTATAGGTCAGTGTGTTGTATATGAGGTGTATTATAGATCAGTGTGTTGTATATGAGGTGTATTATAGATCAGTATGTTGTATATGAGGTGTATTATAGATCAGTATGTTGTATATGAGGTGTATTATAGATCAGTATGTTGTATATGAGGTGTATTATAGATCAGTATGTTGTATATGAGGTGTATTATAGATCAGTATGTTGTATATGAGGTGTATTATAGATCAGTGTGTTGTATATGAGGTGTATTATAGATCAGTGTGTTGTATATGAGGTGTATTATAGATCAGTATGTTGTATATGAGGTTATTATAGATCAGTATGCTGTATATGAGGTGTATTATAGATCAGTGTGTTGTATATGAGGTGTATTATAGATCAGTATGTTGTATATCAGGTGTATTATAGATCAGTATGTTGTATATGAGGTGTATTATAGATCAGTATGTTGTATATGAGGTGTATTATAGATCAGTATGCTGTATATCAGGTGTATTATAGATCAGTATGTTGTATATGAGGTGTATTATAGATCATTATGTTGTATATGAGGTGTATTATAGATCAGTATGTTGTATATGAGGTGTATTATAGATCAGTATGTTGTATATGAGGTGTATTATAGATCAGTATGTTGTATATGAGGTGTATTATAGATCAGTATGTTGTATATGAGGTGTATTCTAGATCAGTGTGTTGTATATGAGGTGTATTATAGATCAGTATGTTGTATATGAGGTGTATTATAGATCAGTATGTTGTATATGAGGTGTATTATAGATCAGTATGTTGTATATGAGGTGTATTATAGATCAGTATGTTGTATATGAGGTGTATTATAGATCAGTATGTTGTATATGAGGTGTATTCTAGATCAGTGTGTTGTATATGAGGTGTATTATAGATCAGTATGTTGTATATCAGGTGTATTATAGATCAGTATGTTGTATATGAGGTGTATTATAGATCAGTATGCTGTATATGAGGTGTATTATAGATCAGTATGTTGTATATGAGGTGTATTATAGATCAGTATGTTGTATATGAGGTGTATTATAGAGCAGTATGTTGTATATGAGGTGTATTATAGATCATTATGTTGTATATCAGGTGTATTATAGATCAGTATGTTGTATATGAGGTGTATTATAGATCAGTATGCTGTATATGAGGTGTATTATAGATCAGTATGTTGTATATGAGGTGTATTATAGATCAGTATGTTGTATATGAGGTGTATTATAGATCAGTATGTTGTATATGAGGTGTATTATAGATCAGTATGTTGTATATGAGGTGTATTATAGATCAGTATGTTGTATATGTGGTGTATTATAGATCAGTATGTTATATATCAGGTGTATTATAGATCAGTGTGTTGTATATGAGGTGTATTATAGATCAGTGTGTTGTATATGAGGTGTATTATAGATCATTATGTTGTATATCAGGTGTATTATAGATCAGTATGTTGTATATGAGGTGTATTATAGATCAGTATGTTGTATATGAGGTGTATTATAGATCAGTATGTTGTATATCAGGTGTATTATAGATCAGTATGTTGTATATGAGGTGTATTATAGATCAGTATGTTGTATATGAGGTGTATTATAGATCAGTATGTTGTATATGAGGTGTATTATAGATCAGTATGTTGTATATGAGGTGTATTATAGATCAGTATGTTGTATATGAGGTGTATTATAGAGCAGTATGTTGTATATGAGGTGTATTATAGATCATTATGTTGTATATCAGGTGTATTATAGATCAGTATGTTGTATATGAGGTGTATTATAGATCATTATGTTGTATATCAGGTGTATTATAGATCAGTGTGTTGTATATGAGGTGTATTATAGATCAGTATGTTGTATATGAGGTGTATTATAGATCAGTATGTTGTATATGAGGTGTATTATAGATCAGTATGTTGTATATCAGGTGTATTATAGATCAGTATGTTGTATATGAGGTGTATTATAGATCAGTATGTTGTATATGAGGTGTATTATAGATCAGTATGTTATATATGAGGTGTATTATAGATCAGTATGTTGTATATGAGGTGTATTATAGATCAGTATGTTATATATGAGGTGTATTCTAGATCAGTGTGCTGTATATGAGGTGTATTATAGATCAGTGTGTTGTATATGAGGTGTATTATAGATCAGTGTGTTGTATATGAGGTGTATTATAGATCAGTGTGTTGTATATGAGGTGTATTATAGATCAGTATGTTATATATCAGGTGTATTATAGATCAGTATGTTGTATATGAGGTGTATTATAGATCAGTATGTTGTATATGAGGTGTATTCTAGATCAGTGTGTTGTATATGAGGTGTATTATAGATCAGTGTGTTGTATATCAGGTGTATTATAGATCAGTGTGTTGTATATGAGGTGTATTATAGAGCAGTATGCTGTATATGAGGTGTATTATAGATCAGTGTGTTGTATATGAGGTGTATTATAGATCAGTGTGTTGTATATGAGGTGTATTATAGATCAGTGTGTTGTATATGAGGAGTATTATAGATCAGCATGCTGTATATGAGGTGTATTATAGGTCAGTATGTTGTATATGAGGTGTATTATAGATCAGTATGTTGTATATGAGGTGTATTATAGATCAGTATGTTGTATATGAGGTGTATTATAGATCAGTATGTTGTATATGAGGTGTATTATAGATCAGTATGCTGTATATGAGGTGTATTATAGATCAGTGTGTTGTATATGAGGTGTATTATAGATCAGTATGTTGTATATCAGGTGTATTATAGGTCAGTATGTTGTATATGAGGTGTATTATAGATCAGTATGTTGTATATCAGGTGTATTATAGATCAGTATGTTGTATATGAGGTGTATTATAGATCAGTATGTTGTATATCAGGTGTATTATAGATCAGTATGCTGTATATGAGGTGTATTATAGGTCAGTGTGTTGTATATCAGGTGTATTATAGATCAGTATGTTGTATATGAGGTGTATTATAGATCAGTATGTTGTATATCAGGTGTATTATAGATCAGTATGTTGTATATCAGGTGTATTATAGATCAGTATGCTGTATATGAGGTGTATTATAGATCAGTGTGTTGTATATGAGGTGTATTATAGATCAGTATGTTGTATATCAGGTGTATTATAGATCAGTATGTTATATATGAGGAGTATTATAGGTCAGTATGCTGTATATGAGGTGTATTATAGATCAGTATGTTGTATATCAGGTGTATTATAGATCAGTGTGTTGTATATGAGGTGTATTATAGATCAGTGTGTTGTATATAAGGTGTATTATATATCAGTAGGTTGTATATCAGGTGTATTATAGATCAGTATGTTGTATATGGGGTGTATTATAGATCAGTGTGTTGTATATGAGGTGTATTATAGATCAGTATGTTGTATATGAGGTGTATTATAGATCAGTATGTTGTATATGAGGTGTATTATAGATCAGTGTGTTGTATATGAGGAGTATTATAGATCAGTATGTTGTATATGAGGTGTATTATAGATCAGTATGTTGTATATCAGGTGTATTATAGATCAGTGTGTTGTATATCAGGTGTATTATAGATCAGTGTGTTGTATATGAGGGGTATTATAGATCAGTATGTTGTATATGAGGTGTATTATAGATCAGTGTGTTGTATATCAGGTGTATTATAGATCAGTGTGTTGTATATGAGGAGTATTATAGATCAGTATGTTGTATATGAGGTGTATTATAGATCAGTATGTTGTATATCAGGTGTATTATAGATCAGTGTGTTGTATATCAGGTGTATTATAGATCAGTGTGTTGTATATGAGGAGTATTATAGATCAGTATGTTGTATATGAGGTGTATTATAGATCAGTGTGTTGTATATCAGGTGTATTATAGATCAGTATGTTGTATATCAGGTGTATTATAGATCAGTATGTTGTATATGAGGTGTATTATAGATCAGTATGTTGTATATGAGGTGTATTTATATGAGGTGTATTATAGATCAGTATGTTGTATATCAGGTGTATTATAGATCAGTGTGTTGTATATGAGGTGTATTATAGATCAGTATGCTGTATATCAGGTGTATTATAGATCAGTGTGTTGTATATGAGGTGTATTATAGATCAGTGTGTTGTATATGAGGTGTATTATAGATCAGTATGCTGTATATGAGGTGTATTATAGATCAGTATGTTGTATATGAGGTGTATTATAGATCAGTATGTTGTATATGAGGTGTATTATAGATCAGTGTGTTGTATATGAGGAGTATTATAGATCAGTATGTTGTATATGAGGTGTATTATAGATCAGTGTGTTGTATATGAGGAGTATTATAGATCAGTGTGTTGTATATGAGGTGTATTATAGATCAGTATGCTGTATATGAGGTGTATTATAGATCAGTATGTTGTATATGAGGTGTATTATAGATCAGTATGTTGTATATCAGGTGTATTATAGATCAGTGTGTTGTATATGAGGTGTATTATAGATCAGTATGTTGTATATGAGGTGTATTATAGATCAGTATGTTGTATATGAGGTGTATTATAGATCAGTATGTTGTATATGTGGTGTATTATAGATCAGTATGTTGTATATGAGGTGTATTATAGATCAGTGTGTTGTATATGAGGTGTATTATAGATCAGTATGCTGTATATGAGGTGTATTATAGATCAGTATGCTGTATATGAGTTGTATTATAGATCAGTATGTTGTATATGAGGGGTATTATAGATCAGTATGTTGTATATGAGGTGTATTATAGATCAGTATGTTGTATATCAGGTGTATTATAGATCAGTGTGTTGTATATCAGGTGTATTATAGGTCAGTATGTTGTATATGAGGTGTATTATAGATCAGTATGTTGTATATGAGGTGTATTATAGATCAGTGTGTTGTATATGAGGTGTATTATAGATCAGTATGTTGTATATGAGGTGTATTATAGATCAGTATGTTGTATATCAGGTGTATTATAGATCAGTATGTTGTATATGAGGTGTATTATAGATCAGTATGCTGTATATGAGGTGTATTATAGATCAGTATGTTGTATATGAGGTGTATTATAGATCAGTGTGCTGTATATGAGGTGTATTATAGATCAGTATGCTGTATATCAGGTGTATTATAGATCAGTATGTTGTATATCGGGTGTATTATAGATCAGTATGTTGTATATGAGGTGTATTATAGATCAGTGTGTTGTATATGAGGTGTATTATAGATCAGTATGTTGTATATCAGGTGTATTATAGATCAGTATGTTGTATATGAGGTGTATTATAGATCAGTGTGTTGTATATGAGGTGTATTATAGATCAGTGTGTTGTATATAAGGTGTATTATAGATCAGTATGTTGTATATGAGGTGTATTATAGATCAGTATGTTGTATATCAGGTGTATTATAGATCAGTATGTTGTATATCAGGTGTATTATAGATCAGTATGCTGTATATCAGGTGTATTATAGATCAGTATGTTGTATATGAGGTGTATTATAGATCAGTATGCTGTATATGAGGTGTATTATAGATCAGTATGTTGTATATGAGGTGTATTATAGATCAGTATGCTGTATATCAGGTGTATTATAGATCAGTATGTTGTATATCAGGTGTATTATAGATCAGTATGTTGTATATGAGGTGTATTATAGATCAGTATGTTGTATATGAGGAGTATTATAGATCAGTATGCTGTATATGAGGGGTAAAGATCAGTATGTTGTATATGAGGTGTATTATAGATCAGTGTGTTGTATATGAGGAGTATTATAGATCAGTATGTTGTATATGAGGTGTATTATAGATCAGTATGCTGTATATGAGGTGTATTATAGATCAGTGTGTTGTATATGAGGTGTATTATAGATCAGTATGTTGTATATGAGGTGTGTTATAGATCAGTATGCTGTATATGAGGTGTATTATAGATCAGTGTGTTGTATATGAGGTGTATTATAGATCAGTATGCTGTATATGAGGTGTATTATAGATCAGTGTGTTGTATATGAGGTGTATTATAGATCAGTATGTTGTATATGAGGTGTATTATAGATCAGTGTGTTGTATATGAGGTGTATTATAGATCAGTATGTTGTATATCAGGTGTATTATAGATCAGTATGTTGTATATGAGGTGTATTATAGATCAGTGTGTTGTATATGAGGTGTATTATAGATCAGTATGCTGTATATGAGGTGTATTATAGATCAGTATGTTGTATATGAGGTGTATTATAGATCAGTGTGTTGTATATCAGGTGTATTATAGATCAGTATGTTGTATATCAGGTGTATTATAGATCAGTATGTTGTATATCAGGTGTATTATAGATCAGTATGTTATATATGAGGAGTATTATAGGTCAGTATGCTGTATATCAGGTGTATTATAGATCAGTATGTTGTATATGAGGTGTATTATAGATCAGTATGCTGTATATGAGGTGTATTATAGATCAGTATGCTGTATATCAGGTGTATTATAGATCAGTGTGTTGTATATGAGGTGTATTATAGATCAGTATGTTGTATATGAGGTGTATTATAGATCAGTGTGTTGTATATGAGGAGTATTATAGATCAGTATGTTGTATATGAGGTGTATTATAGATCAGTATGCTGTATATGAGGTGTATTATAGATCAGTATGTTGTATATGAGGTGTATTATAGATCAGTGTGTTGTATATGAGGTGTATTATAGATCAGTATGCTGTATATGAGGTGTATTATAGATCAGTGTGTTGTATATCAGGTGTATTATAGATCAGTATGTTGTATATCAGGTGTATTATAGATCAGTATGTTGTATACGAGGTGTATTATAGATCAGTATGTTGTATATGAGGTGTATTATAGATCAGTGTGTTGTATATGAGGTGTATTATAGATCAGTATGTTGTATATGAGGTGTATTATAGATCAGTATGCTGTATATGAGGTGTATTATAGATCAGTGTGTTGTATATGAGGTGTATTATAGATCAGTATGTTGTATATGAGGTGTGTTATAGATCAGTATGTTGTATATGAGGTGTATTATAGATCAGTATGCTGTATATGAGGTGTATTATAGATCAGTGTGTTGTATATGAGGTGTATTATAGATCAGTATGCTGTATATGAGATGTGTTATAGATCAGTGTGTTGTATATGAGGTGTATTATAGATCAGTATGTTGTATATCAGGTGTATTATAGATCAGTATGTTGTATATGAGGTGTATTATAGATCAGTGTGTTGTATATGAGGTGTATTATAGATCAGTATGCTGTATATGAGGTGTGTTATAGATCAGTGTGTTGTATATGAGGTGTATTATAGATCAGTATGCTGTATATGAGGTGTATTATAGATCAGTATGTTGTATATGAGGTGTATTATAGATCAGTGTGTTGTATATCAGGTGTATTATAGATCAGTATGTTGTATATCAGGTGTATTATAGATCAGTATGTTGTATATGAGGTGTATTATAGATCAGTATGCTGTATATGAGGTGTATTATAGATCAGTATGCTGTATATCAGGTGTATTATAGATCAGTGTGTTGTATATGAGGTGTATTATAGATCAGTATGTTGTATATCAGGTGTATTATAGATCAGTATGTTGTGTATTATAGATCAGTATGTTGTATATGAGGTGTATTATAGATCAGTGTGTTGTATATGAGGTGTATTATAGGTCAGTATGTTGTATAAGAGGTGTATTATAGATCAGTATGTTGTATATGAGGTGTATTATAGATCAGTGTGTTGTATATGAGGTGTATTATAGATCAGTATGTTGTATATGAGGTGTATTATAGATCAGTATGTTGTACATGAGGTGTATTATAGATCAGTGTGTTGTATATGAGGTGTATTATAGATCAGTATGTTGTATATGAGGTGTATTATAGATCAGTATGTTGTATATGAGGTGTATTATAGATCAGTATGTTGTATATGAGGTTTATTATAGATCAGTATGTTGTATAAGAGGTGTATTATAGGTCAGTATGTTGTATATGAGGTGTATTATAGATCAGTATGTTGTATATGAGGTGTATTATAGATCAGCGTGTTGTATATGAGGTGTATTATAGATCAATATGTTGTATATGAGGTGTATTATAGATCAGTATGTTGTATATGTGGTGTATTATAGATCAGTATGTTGTATATGAGGTGTATTATAGATCAGTATGTTGTATATGAGGTGTATTATAGATCAGTATGTTGTATATCAGGTGTATTATAGATCAGTATGTTGTATATGAGGTGTATTATAGATCAGTATGTTGTATATGAGGTGTATTATAGATCAGTATGTTGTATATCAGGTGTATTATAGATCAGTATGTTGTATATGAGGTGTATTATAGATCAGTATGTTGTATATGAGGTGTATTATAGATCAGTATGTTGTATATGAGGTGTATTATAGATCAGTGTGTTGTATATGAGGTGTATTATAGATCAGTGTGTTGTATGTCAGGTGTATTATAGATCAGTATGTTGTATGTCAGGTGTATTATAGATCAGTATGTTGTATATGAGGTGTATTATAGATCAGTATGTTGTATATGAGGTGTATTATAGATCAGTATGTTGTATATGAGGTGTATTATAGATCAGTATGTTGTATATGAGGTGTATTATAGATCAGTGTGTTGTATATCAGGTGTATTATAGATCAGTATGCTGTATATGAGGTGTATTATAGATCAGTATGTTGTATATCAGGTGTATTATAGATCAGTATGTTGTATATGAGGTGTATTATAGATCAGTGTGTTGTATATGAGGTGTATTATAGGTCAGTATGTTGTATATGAGGTGTATTATAGATCAGTGTGTTGTATATGAGGTGTATTATAGATCAGTGTGTTGTATATGAGGTGTATTATAGATCAGTGTGCTGTATATGAGGTGTATTATAGATCAGTGTGTTGTATATCAGGTGTATTATAGATCAGTATGTTGTATATGAGGTGTATTATAGATCAGTGTGTTGTATATAAGGTGTATTATATATCAGTAGGTTGTATATCAGGTGTATTATAGATCAGTATGTTGTATATGAGGTGTATTATAGATCAGTATGTTGTATATGAGGTGTATTATAGATCAGTGTGTTGTATATGAGGGGTATTATAGATCAGTATGCTGTATATGAGGTGTATTATAGATCAGTATGTTGTATATGAGGTGTATTATAGATCAGTATGTTGTATATGAGGTGTATTATAGATCAGTATGCTGTATATCAGGTGTATTATAGATCAGTGTGCTGTATATGAGGAGTATTATAGATCAGTATGTTGTATATGAGGTGTATTATAGATCAGTATGTTGTATATCAGGTGTATTATAGATCAGTGTGTTGTATATGAGGTGTATTATAGATCAGTATGCTGTATATGAGGTGTATTATAGATCAGTATGCTGTATATGAGGTGTATTATAGATCAGTATGCTGTATATGAGGTGTATTATAGATCAGTATGCTGTATATGAGGTGTATTATAGATCAGTATGCTGTATATGAGGTGTATTATAGATCAGTATGCTGTATATGAGGTGTATTATAGAGCAGTATGCTGTATATGAGGTGTATTATAGATCAGTATGTTGTATATGAGGTGTATTATAGAGCAGTATGTTGTATATGAGATGTATTATAGATCAGTGTGTTGTATATGAGGTGTATTATAGGTCAGTGTGTTGTATATGAGGTGTATTATAGATCAGTGTGTTGTATATGAGGTGTATTATAGATCAGTATGTTGTATATGAGGTGTATTATAGATCAGTATGTTGTATATCAGGTGTATTATAGATCAGTATGTTGTATATCAGGTGTATTATAGGTCAATATGTTGTATATGAGGTGTATTATAGATCAGTATGCTGTATATGAGGTGTATTATAGATCAGTATGCTGTATATGAGGTGTATTATAGATCAGTATGCTGTATATGAGGTGTATTATAGAGCAGTATGCTGTATATGAGGTGTATTATAGATCAGTATGTTGTATATGAGGTGTATTATAGAGCAGTATGTTGTATATGAGATGTATTATAGATCAGTGTGTTGTATATGAGGTGTATTATAGAGCAGTATGCTGTATATGAGGTGTATTATAGATCAGTATGTTGTATATGAGGTGTATTATAGAGCAGTATGTTGTATATGAGGTGTATTATAGATCAGTATGCTGTATATGAGGTGTATTATAGATCAGTATGTTGTATATGAGGTGTATTATAGATCAGTATGCTGTATATGAGGTGTATTATAGATCAGTATGTTGTATATGAGGTGTATTATAGATCAGTATTTTGTATATGAGGTGTATTATAGATCAGTATGTTGTATATGAGGTGTATTATAGATCAGTGTGTTGTATATCAGGTGTATTATAGATCAGTATGTTGTATATGAGATGTATTATAGATCAGTATGTTGTATATCAGGTGTATTATAGATCAGTATGTTGTATATGAGGTGTATTATAGATCAGTATGTTATATATGAGGTGTATTATAGATCAGTATGTTGTATATCAGGTGTATTATAGATCAGTGTGTTGTATATGAGGTGTATTATAGATCAGTATGTTGTATATCAGGTGTATTATAGGTCAATATGTTGTATATGAGGTGTATTATAGATCAGTATGTTGTATATGAGGTGTATTATAGATCAGTGTGTTGTATATGAGGTGTATTATAGATCAGTATGCTGTATATGAGGTGTATTATAGATCAGTATGCTGTATATGAGGTGTATTATAGAGCAGTATGCTGTATATGAGGTGTATTATAGATCAGTATGTTGTATATGAGGTGTATTATAGAGCAGTATGTTGTATATGAGATGTATTATAGATCAGTGTGTTGTATATGAGGTGTATTATAGGTCAGTGTGTTGTATATGAGGTGTATTATAGATCAGTGTGTTGTATATGAGGTATATTATAGATCAGTATGTTGTATATGAGGTGTATTATAGATCAGTATGTTGTATATCAGGTGTATTATAGGTCAATATGTTTGTATATGAGGTGTATTATAGAGCAGTATGTTGTATATCAGGTGTATTATAGATCAGTATGTTGTATATGAGGTGTATTATAGAGCAGTATGCTGTATATGAGGTGTATTATAGATCAGTATGTTGTATATGAGGTGTATTATAGAGCAGTATGTTGTATATGAGGTGTATTATAGATCAGTATGTTGTATATGAGGTGTATTATAGAGCAGTATGCTGTATATGAGGTGTATTATAGATCAGTATGTTGTATATGAGGTGTATTATAGAGCAGTATGTTGTATATGAGGTGTATTATAGATCAGTATGCTGTATATGAGGTGTATTATAGATCAGTATGTTGTATATGAGGTGTATTATAGATCAGTATGCTGTATATGAGGTGTATTATAGATCAGTATGTTGTATATGAGGTGTATTATAGTTCAGTATTTTGTATATGAGGTGTATTATAGATCAGTATGTTGTATATGAGGTGTATTATAGATCAGTGTGTTGTATATCAGGTGTATTATAGATCAGTATGTTGTATATGAGATGTATTATAGATCAGTATGTTGTATATCAGGTGTATTATAGATCAGTATGTTGTATATGAGGTGTATTATAGATCAGTATGTTATATATGAGGTGTATTATAGATCAGTATGTTGTATATCAGGTGTATTATAGATCAGTGTGTTGTATATGAGGTGTATTATAGATCAGTATGCTGTATATCTGGTCAGGGGCGTAGCTAAAGGCTCATGGGCCCGGGTGCAAGAATTCAGCTTGGGCCCCCCTACCCCTCCCCAGCACCACCACCATCATCATCAGACCCCTGCGCACTCCTATGCCCAGACGCCTTGCCCAACAGCCCCCATAGTATAATGCCCCCACACAGTTAATGCTCCCATAGCTGCCCCCAATATCAGCCCCCCCATACAGTATAATGCCCCCATATGTGCATAATTACTTACCTATCCCCGTTCCCACGTCGAGTGGAGGATCCTTCGCCTCCTCCGGTGTGTACTATGAGTGACTCAGCGCAGGAAGGCGCGATGATGTCGCTACATCCCGCCTGCCTGCGTCGAGCCGCTCACGGCACAGGGAATGCTGGATCAAGGAGATGTCAGCTCCTTGCTCCAGCATTGATTGGAACCGGGACCTCGGTGAGTGACTCACGAACCCCCAGGGGGACGCGACCCACAGTGTAGGGATGTCACGATACCAAAATTTGGACTTCGATACCGATACTTCGTTTACTTTGCCAACAGTAATAAAAATAAAAAAAAGTTCTTCCATTTTCTGATGTGAGGCACGAGGTGTGATGATGAATTTTGAATGTGCCTCACATTAATAGTAATTAACCCCATCATGTTTCTCAGCCATAATGGGTTAATATGTAAGGTACATGATGGGGTTAATTACTATTAATGTGAAGCACATGGAGGTTAAATTCATCATCGCACCTTGTGCCTCACAATTAGGCCCCATGCACACGACCGTAAATAACCTCCATTCACTTTCATTGAGCGCGGACACATTTCCGTAGCGCTACGGATGGGTGTCCGTGCCGTAGAAATGTTCCGAAAATTATGGAACATGTCCGTCCTTTTGCATTTTGCGGGCCATTCTCCCATACTTTGTATGGGAGCACGGCTCGAAAATGCGGGTGGCAGTCGGCGGCCGGCCGTGCCCGCAATCGCGGGCCCTGATAGCGGGCACGGTCGTGTGAATGGGGCCTAAGTGATAGAAAGCAATTTTAATTTTATTTTTTTACAGAGTACACATCATAAATGATGCAAAAAAATTGTTGTGCAGGTTATTACGGGCGCGCCAATACCGATTCTGTGTATGTTTTATGTATTGAGACTTATTTTAATGTTTATTATAAAAAAAGTGTATGTGTATTTTTTTTATTTAACATTACTTTTATTTTATTTTTAAACTTCAATGTACTGGCCTATAGCTATAAGCCAGTACATTAGCCTGTGTACTGATAGTACACAGGCAGTTGTTAGGACATACCTCAGTATGCCCTAACAACAGGAAATATGGTAGGACAGCCCTGGGGTCCTTCAACAGACCCTGGGCTGTCTGCCCATATATGGTATGTCCCTTAATCGCACCACAGGAATTCCCTGTGACGCGATCCAGGGGCATCCCCCCTTCTCATTTTCCCCTGAATGCTGCAGTCAGCTGTGATCGCATTATTCAGGAGAATAACGGCGGAGATGAGAGGTCTCTCTGATCTCCGCCGTTATAGAGCGGGGCTGCGGCTGTGTAATACAGCCATTGCCCCGCTCCTGATATAAGTGCGCGCGCGGTCAGCATGTGGAGATGCGGCCGGCGCTGCACTAATGAGCGGCGGTTCAGGCATTGAGGACAGAACATGGGGGTGTTTTGTAGCGCGCCCACCATGTTCTGTCTTCAGTGCCGACGCTCATTAGTGCAGCGCCGGCCGCATCACATCATCCTGACGGCGCTCACATGTCAGGACTCAGGAGCAGGGCAGTGACTGTATTACACAGCCGCAGCCCCGCTCTCATACACTCATGTGTACTATACTGTATTGTGCAGTTTGCGGTGGAGGAGGGGGGGGGCTGTGATTTAACGCTCCCCCCCTCTCCACCGCATACAACACAATACATTACAAGGCATCACATACATTACATTACAATACATAACGTTACAACACAATACATTACATTACACTGCAGCTTACCTGGAGTCCTCCGCACCGACTCTTCTGCTCTGTCTGGAAGCCGTGTCACGTGACAACACGGTCACATGGTACACTAAGTGTACCATGTGACCGTAACCCGGAAGTGCCGGCTTCACGGCACAGAAGGTTTAGTTAGAAAAAATGCTGTATGGCAACGGGGGCCCGTGGGCCCCCCAGGCTTAGGGGCCCGGTCGCAACTGCGACCGCTGCGACCCCTATAGCTACGCCACTGTATCTGGTGTATTATAGATCAGTATGCTGTATATCAGGTGTATTATAGATCAGTATGTTGTATATGAGGTGTATTATAGATCAGTATGTTGTATATGAGATGTATTATAGATCAGTATGTTGTATATGAGGTGTATTATAGATCAGTGTGTTGTATATGAGGTGTATTATAGGTCAGTATGCTGTATATGAGGTGTATTATAGATCAGTATGTTGTATATCAGGTGTATTATAGATCAGTATGTTGTATATGAGGTGTATTATAGATCAGTATGTTGTATATGAGGTGTATTATAGATCAGTATGTTGTATATGAGGTGTATTATAGATCAGTATGTTGTATATCAGGTGTATTATAGATCAGTATGCTGTATATGAGGTGTATTATAGATCAGTATGTTGTATATGAGGTGTATTATAGATCAGTGTGTTGTATATGAGGTGTATTATAGATCAGTATGCTGTATATGAGGTGTATTATAGATCAGTATGTTGTATATCAGGTGTATTATAGATCAGTATGTTGTATATCAGGTGTATTATAGATCAGTATGTTGTATATCAGGTGTATTATAGATCAGTATGTTGTATATCAGGTGTATTATAGATCAGTATGTTGTATATCAGGTGTATTATAGGTCAGTATGTTGTATATCAGGTGTATTATAGATCAGTGTGTTGTATATCAGGTGTATTATAGATCATTATGTTGTATATGAGGTGTATTATAGATCAGTGTGTTGTATATGAGGTGTTTTATAGATCAGTGTGTTGTATATGAGGTGTATTATAGATCAGTATGTTGTATATGAGGTGTATTATAGATCAGTATGTTGTATATGAGGTGTATTATAGATCAGTATGTTGTATATGAGGTGTATTATAGATCAGTATGTTGTATATGAGGTGTATTATAGATCAGTATGTTGTATATGAGGTGTATTATAGATCAGTGTGTTGTATATGAGGTGTATTATAGATCAGTATGTTGTATATGAGGTGTATTATAGATCAGTATGTTGTATATGAGGTGTATTATAGATCAGTGTGTTGTATATGAGGTGTATTATAGATCAGTATGTTGTATATGAGGTGTATTATAGATCAGTATGTTGTATATCGGGTGTATTATAGATCAGTATGCTGTATATCGGGTGTATTATAGGTCAGTATGTTGTATATGAGGTGTATTATAGATCAGTGTGTTGTATATGAGGTGTATTATAGATCAGTATGTTGTATATGAGGTGTATTATAGATCAGTATGCTGTATATGAGGTGTATTATAGATCAGTATGCTGTATATGAGGTGTATTATAGGTCAGTATGCTGTATATTAGGTGTATTATAGATCAGTATGCTGTATATGAGGTGAATTATAGATCAGTATGTTGTATATGAGGTTATTATAGATCAGTATGTTGTATTTGAGGTGTATTATAGATCAGTGTGCTGTATATGAGGTGTATTATAGATCAGTATGCTGTATATGAGGTGTATTATAGATCAGTATGTTGTATATGAGGTGTATTATAGATCAGTATGCTGTATATGAGGTGTATTATAGATCAGTATGTTGTATATGAGGTGTATTATAGATCAGTATGCTGTATATGAGGTGTATTATAGATCAGTATGTTGTATATGAGGTGTATTATAGATCAGTGTGTTGTATATCAGGTGTATTATAGATCAGTATGTTGTATATGAGGTGTATTATAGATCAGTATGTTGTATATGAGGTGTATTATAGATCAGTATGTTGTATTTGAGGTGTATTATAGATCAGTGTGCTGTATATGAGTGTATTATAGATCAGTATGCTGTATATGAGGTGTATTATAGATCAGTATGTTGTATATGAGGTGTATTATAGATCAGTATGCTGTATATGAGGTGTATTATAGATCATTATGTTGTATATGAGGTGTATTATAGATCATTATGTTGTATATGAGGTGTATTATAGATCAGTGTGTTGTATATGAGGTGTATTATAGATCAGTGTGCTGTATATGAGGTGTATTATAGATCATTATGTTGTATATGAGGTGTATTATAGATCAGTGTGTTGTATATGAGGTGTATTATAGATCAGTATGTTGTATATCAGGTGTATTATAGATCAGTATGCTGTATATGAGGTGTATTATAGATCAGTATGTTGTATATGAGGTGTATTATAGATCAGTATGTTGTATATGAGGTGTATTATAGATCAGTATGTTGTATATCAGGTGTATTATAGATCAGTATGCT
>NW_027463299.1:0-53709 GCF_050947455.1 Rhinoderma darwinii | reverse complement strand
GAGGGAGAGGGAGGGGGAAGAAGGGAGAGGAAGGAGGGATAAGAAGGGAGGGGGAAGGGAGGACGGATGGGAGGGAGAGGAAGGAAGAAAGTAAATGACATGCAGAATGGAGTAGTTCCGTACACTGGAGGACAGTAGTGTCACCCAGCAATATACATATAATAAACCTTCCATAACATTACAGAGGAGCAGACACTGCAGCAGGAGGAGCAGGATGAGGTTTCCTCCATTACCGCTGCAGTGACCGCTGTATAATATATCAGGACATCTCTCTGTCAGGAGACTCCGTACGATCACACACCTGACACCCCGGAAGTAATCCTCTCCTCCACCGCCGCGTCACTTCCGGTTATCACTTTCTGCTGGCATCCAGCGCGTGACTTCCTGGGGTCCAATCCAAGATGCTTGTCATATGTACGTGCGCGGCAGCCGTAAAGCAGACGTTTCTTTCCGTGTTGCTGGGGGAGCCGTGGTTGCTCGGTCATTAGTAAAGCTTCATTATTTATACGAGGGGAAGAAGAAAAACGCGGGAGCAGCGAGAACACATATAACATGTGAAGTGATGGAGTGACGATATTTAGAATGATTTGATCAGTTTCATTACATTGCGCTGTATGAGGGACTTTGTTACCAACTATAAACCCCCCATGTCCAATGGACGGCGGTTTCTCTAACTGTCATCATTGGTTCGAGGCCTGGACCACGTGGTGCCCCCTGGAGTCATTCCTGGATAAAATAATGGAGTAGTTGCCCATAGCAACCAATCAGGTTCAAGCTTTCATTTTTCACAGACCCTTTTGAAAATGAAAGCAGTGACCTGATTGGTTGCTATGGTCAACTACAACACATCCTTTATACCAAAAAATATCTCACATTTCGTGTACTTTTAAGTTTTGAAACGGCTGCGTGACTGTGTTTAACCCCTTTATGACCACCGATACGTTATTAATGGTACTACATCGTTACACTCCTATTAGGCCGGGATCGGCGTTACCTACATCGTTACACTCCTATTAGGCCGGGATCGGCGTTACCTACATCGTTACACTCCTATTAGGCCGGGATTGGCGTTACCTACATCGTTACACTCCTATTAGGCCGGGATCGGCGTTACCTACATCGTTACACTCCTATTAGGCCGGGATCGGCGTTACCTACATCGTTACACTCCTATCAGGCCGGGATCGGCGTTACCTACATCGTTACACTCTTATTAGGCCGGGATCGTCGTTACCTACATCGTTACACTCCCATTAGGCCGGGATCGGCGTTACCTACATCGTTACACTCCTATTAGGCCGGGATCGGCGTTACCTACATCGTTACACTCCTATTAGGCCGGGATCGGCGTTACCTACATCGTTAGACTCCTATTAGGCCGGGATCGGCGTTACCTACATCGTTACACTCCTATTAGGCCGGGATCGGCGTTACCTACATCGTTACACTCCTATTAGGCCGGGATCGGCGTTACCTACATCGTTACACTCCTATTAGGCCGGGATCGGCGTTACCTACATCGTTACACTCCTATTAGGCCGGGATCGGCGTTACCTACATCGTTACACTCCTATTAGGCCGGGATCGGCGTTACCTACATCGTTACACTCCTATCAGGCCGGGATCGGTGTTACCTACATCGTTACACTCCTATCAGGCCGGGAGCGGCGTTACCTACATCGTTACACTCCTATTAGGCCGGGATCGGCGTTACCTACATCTTTACACTCCTATTAGGCCGGGATCGGCGTTACCTACATCGTTACACTCCTATTAGGCCGGGATAGGCGTTACCTACATCATTACACTCCTATTAGGCCGGGATCGGTGTTACCTACATCTTTACACTCCTATTAGGCCGGGATCGGCGTTACCTACATCGTTACACTCCTATTAGGCTGGGATCGGCGTTACCTACATCGTTACACTCCTATTAGGCCGGGATCGACGTTACCTACATCGTTACACTCCTATTAGGCCGGGATCGGCGTTACCTACATCGTTACACTCCTATTAGGCCGGGATCGGCGTTACCTACATCGTTACACTCCTATTAGGCCGGGATCGTTGTTACCTACACCGTTACACTCCTATTAGGCCGGGATCGGCGTTACCTACACAGTTACACTCCTATTAGGCCGGGATCGGCGTTACCTACATCGTTACACTCCTATCAGGCCGGGATCGGCGTTACCTACATAGTTACACTCCTATTAGGCCGGGATCGGCGTTACCTACATCGTTACACTCCTATTAGGCCGGGATCGGCGTTACCAACATCGTTACACTCCTATTAGGCCGGGATCGGCGTTACCTACATAGTTACACTCCTATCAGGCCGGGATCGGCGTTACCTACATAGTTACACTCCTATCAGGCCGGGATCGGCGTTACCTACATCGTTACACTCCTATCAGGCCGGGATCGGCGTTACCTACATCGTTACACTCCTATCAGGCCGGGATCGGCGTTACCTACATCGTTACACTTCTATCAGGCCGGGATCGGCGTTACCTACATCGTTACCCTCCTATTAGGCCGTGATCGGCGTTACCTACATCGTTACACTCCTATTAGGCCGGGATCGGCGTTACCTACATCGTTACACTCCTATTAGGCCGGGAGCGGCGTTACCTGCATCGTTACACTCCTATTAAGCCGGGATCGGCGTTACCTACATCGTTACACTCCTATTAGGCCGGGATCGGCGTTACCTACATCGTTACACTCCTATTAGGCCGGGATCGGCGTTACCTACATCGTTACACTCCTATTAGGCCGGGATCGGCGTTACCTACATCGTTACACTCCTATTAGGCCGGGATCGGCGTTACCTACACCGTTACACTCCTATTAGGCCGGGATCGGCGTTACCTACACAGTTACACTCCTATTAGGCCGGGATCGGCGTTACCTACACGTTACACTCCTATTAGGCCGGGATCGGCGTTACCTACACAGTTACACTCCTATTAGGCCGGGATCGGCGTTACCTACACCGTTACACTCCTATTAGGCCGGGATCGGCGTTACCTACATCGTTACACTCCTATTAGGCCGGGATCGGCGTTACCTACATCGTTACACTCCTATTAGGCCGGGATCGGCGTTACCTACATCGTTACACTCCTATTAGGCCGGGATCGGCGTTACCTACACCGTTACACTCCTATTAGGCCGGGATCGGCGTTACCTACACAGTTACACTCCTATTAGGCCGGGATCGGCGTTACCTACACCGTTACACTCCTATTAGGCCGAGATCGGCGTTACCTACACAGTTACACTCCTATTAGGCCGGGATCGGCGTTACCTACACCGTTACACTCCTATTAGGCCGGGATCGGCGTTACCTACATCGTTACACTCCTATTAGGCCGGGATCGGCGTTACCTACATCGTTACACTCCTATTAGGCCGTGATCGGCGTTAAAACTGCAGTGTGTCTGACCTGGAACCCGCACTACATTCCGTCTGAAAAAAACGGGCCATGTTGTGCGTATTTTCGGCCAGATTTTTCGCTGCGGAAAGCCGCGGTAAAAAACGCTCATACTTACCTAGGCTGTTGTTTTGGCGATGTGTCCGGTCTGGCGTTCCTGGATGACACTGCAGCCCATGTGACCGCCGCTACAACCTGTGATAGGCTGCAGCTTTCACATATGATGCAACGTCATCCCAGGAGCCTGGACTGGATGAAGAAACACAGACTTCTGGGGGTTTTTTTTTCTTTCCCATAATTGCGAATACGCCGCAAAAGTCCCAACACTGGGCTTTCTGTTGTTCGGGTTTTGCATCCCCATTGAATTCTATGGAGAAAACCCACAACGGAAAATCAACTAAAACGCAGCATAAATGGACACGCTGCAGAATTACATTTCGCACCGCAGTCAATTTATTAACGTTTACGCTGCAGTTTTTTTCCGCAGCGCGGGCCGGAGATCTTCTAAATCTCATCCACTTTGCTGCTACTGTAAATGCTGCGGAATTCTCGCACAGAATCCAATGCGGAAATACTGCAGCGTTTACGCTACGCGGGAGCCCGGTCTAAAGCTCTGCGTTCAGCCTCTCAGAATCCCGATAAACTGCAATACGTTACTATTAGCAGAATATCGTGCAAGCGATCCAACCATCACTGGCTCAAGTACCCGGAGGGGACTCATAAAAAACAGTCAAAAACAGTTAAATAGTTTATATATATATAAAAATATATTAAAGGTTCAAGAAGAAAACCCATTTTTCCCCAAAAGTAATGTTAATTATTTTTTTTTAACATAACAGGTATCGTAGAAGTCCAAATTATTACAATATGACTTTATTTAACCCGCACTGTGAACTCCGTAAATAAATAAAAATATGTGAAGATTTCCTCAAATTAAGGAGAAGGCCTTTAGCTTGACTGTGACAGCAGCAGAGCAGGATTTTGCTGGTCATGGACCATCACAGTGTTTCTTTCCTGTAAGCTCGCAGGTCATTTTCCTTGACTGTCCAATTAAGGCACTTGGCTATGACAGGTTGTAACGTCCGTGGTCGCTGACCACAAACTCCTCCCATCCTGCAGACGCCTTTCTCTCCAGAAATGTCTGCACATGCGTCCGTCCTATTCCGCAGTGACCACTAGAGTGTGCGCACATGCTAAGTCCAGCCTTAAAGAGCCAGAGCGCACACATGTGTGAGACTGAGCTGATTGCTCCCAGATCACCCTGGACTATAAGAAGGGCCCTGCCTCTTCCTTCATTGCCTGAGCGTTGTTTGTACCTACCCGTGTCTGTCTTTGCAAATGGTCTCTTGAGTGTTTTCCAGTCCCAGTGTTCCCATTCCTGCTACCTGTATCCAGGGCTATCGTGTTCCTGTGCTGTACAGTGTTGGAGTCCTTTTGTGTCGCCTACTACACCCGCTGGGTTTCATCGCACCTGTTGTCTGCTTGTGCCAGAGTTCCATACGAGCCTAAACCATCGCTACTGTCTGTATTGCCACTGGGACCTTATCCAAACTATAGGCATTGACTTTGTACCGTTTGGCCAGCTGCTATACCGCTACGGCCCAGTGGGACCACACCCCCGTCATAACACAGGTCTTGGTTGGATATCGCTCTCTCCTCTTGGTGGGCCAACCCGATGCGCTTTCAATTGTGAGTGGATTGAGGGGACGTTCTAGTTGGAGTTCCTGCAGGATTTCTTTGACCAAGTATAGCATGAGGTCATTTCCTGTAATCTCTGGGATTCCCACGCTTTTCTTCGTTTACAAGATCTTCAAGCTTATCAAAGAGAATGATCTCTTCGTTTTGCCTCTGGGAAAGGATGATCCACTTCGGCCATAGTGTGTTCGTAGGTGGTGATTCTGGTCCCCACACCTGCAGTTTTCTTGGTATTAGTGCTGATTTGTGCCAACGCTGAATTGATAGAGAGATGGAGCATATCTAGGCGCTTGTCAAGCATTGGTAATAGGTGGTGTGAAACTTGCAGCGCCATGGCGGCAGTTTGGTGCTGCTCCGATTGTGGAGAGGATTCCAGGCTCTGTATTGGAGACAGGTTAGGAAAGTGATATCTCCAGTAGTGATAAGTCCAAAAGATGGTGAAAGTAGTTCACAATCAGATCAATGAGAAGGTCAAAGTGGAGGAACGTGGACAAAATTATAATGTTATAGATAAAACATCACACAAAGATGAATTTATCTTTTATTCAGAGTACAGCTGGTGTATTATGATACTTTTACTGGTTGCTCCCCCAACATAATTTATCTTAAAATATTTTCTACCTTAAAGCGGCTCTGTCACCAGATTTTGCAACCCCTATCTGCTATTGCAGCAGATAGGAGCTGCAATGTAGATTACAGTAACGTTTTTATTTTTAAAAAAACGAGCATTTTTGGCCAAGTTATGGCCATTTTTGTATTTATGCAAATGAGGCTTGCAAAAGTACAACTGGGCGTGTTGAAAAGTAAAAGTACAACTGGGCGTGTATTATGTGCGTACATCGGGGCGTGTTTACTACTTTTACTAGCTGGGCGTTCTGATGAGAAGTATCATCCACTTCTCTTCAGAACGCCCAGCTTCTGGCAGTGCAGATCTGTGACGTCACTCACAGGTCCTGCATCGTGTCGGCCACATCGGCACCAGAGGCTACAGTTGATTCTGCAGCAGCATCAGCGTTTGCAGGTAAGTAGCTACATCGATTTACCTGCAAACGCCGATGCTGCTGCAGAATCATCTGTAGCCTCTGGTGCCGATGTGTCCTCGCTCGTCTGACACGATGCAGGACCTGTGAGTGACGTCACAGCATGATCTCTCGAGAACACGCTGTCTGCACTGCCAGAAGCTGGGCGTTCTGAAGAGAAGTGGATGATACTTCTCGTCAGAAAGCCCAGCTAGTAAAAGTAGTAAAAACGCCCCTATGTACGCACATAATACACGCCCACTTGGACTTTTGCAAGCCTCATTTGCATAAATACAAAAATGGTCATAACTTGGCCAAAAATGCTCGTTTTTTAAAAATAAAAACGTTACTGTAATCTACATTGCAGCGCAGATCTGCTGCAATAGCAGATAGGGGTTGCAAAATCTGGTGACAGAGCCTCTTTAAGTCAGGCTGGGAAACAGGTAATTGGGTTAGAGAGATTTTTAGCTTGGATTGTAAAAACAATGAAGAGAAAAGTCACAGAAAATAAAAAATAATACAATTATCACCTAAACATATTGGAAAGGCCAGATTCCACGTTCTCGGCCTCCCTTTCCCCTAAAATCTTATGGATAATAAACATTCTGTCACAAAGCGGGTTAGTGGACCCACTAGGCCGTACCGCCGTAGTGGGAAGGCAGCTGGACAAACCACAGGAAACCCCAGAAATACAGTGTCCTGCACAAGGGTACCTGAATAGTCCAGATGGTGGCCGCAACTCTGGCACAGATGAGGTGTGTGCAGCGGATGGCGCCAAACGTGGCAGATGACACAGGAGTCGCAAGTTGCGATAGACGTGGCGGATTCCTCCGGACAATGGCAGATTACACAGGACGTGGCAGATGACACAGGACGTGGCAGATGACACAGGACGTGGCAGATGACACAGGACGTGGCAGATTCCTCTGGACGTGGCAGATGACACAGGACGTGGCACGACTTGATACTAAGGCAAAGCACAGTAACGGGGAACAAGGCACGGGTAACAACAGGAACGGGAAACACTAAGGGACCATTTGCAAGACAGACTGGGAAAACTAACAACGCTCAGGCAAGGATTAGAAGGCCAGGGGCCTTCTTATAGACCAGAAAATCGTGGCAGTTGATGGTGATGACGATTTCCTTATTGCACGCACTGGCCCTTTAAGGCCGGGCGCGAGCGTGCGCGCGCACCCTACGGGACACAGCCCAACGGAGCGGAAGTGAGCGCTGGCGTCTCCTAGAAGGGAGACGAGGACCAGCGCTCACAGATCCATGGCTGCGGGCATCGGGAGGTGAGTGAACCAGACGGCCCGCGGCCATGGACGCTACACATTCTAATGAAGTAGCGAGATACTCACATGACTCTTTTGAAGATGGTTGGTTCCAAGATAGATCCAATAATGATCTGATTAAAGAGGCTCTGTCACCAGATTCTCAAATCCCTATCTCCTATTGCATGTGATCGGCGCTGCAACGTAGATAACAGTAACGTTTTTTTTTTTTAAAACGTTCATTTTTGGCCAAGTTATGAGCTATTTCATATATATATGCAAATGAGCTTTGAAATGGACAATTGGGCATTTTTTTTCCGTTAGGTTCAACTGGGAGTGTATTGTGTTTTTAACTGGGCATGTTTACGTGTATGACGCTGACCAATCAGTGACCAGTCAGCATCATACACTCCTCTCCAATCATTTACACAGCACATAGTGTTCTTACTAGAACGATGTGCAGTCACATACACAAGTGTCCTGATAATGAATACACATGAAATCCAGCCTGGACGTCATGTGTATTCAGAATCCTGACACTTCTGAATCTTTTCTGTGAGATTCCCGCAAGCCACGCGTAATCTCGCGAGATTACGGAGGTAAACGAGATTTCGTTTCCCTTGCTGGAAATCTCAAAGAAAAGAGTCAGAAGTGTCAGGATTCTGAATACACATGACGTCCAGGCTGGAGGTCATGTGTATTCATTATCAGGACACTTGATTAACGTTAATCTCTATGTATGTGGCTGCAGATCGCTGCTGTGTAAATGAATGGAGAGGAGTAAATGATGCTGACTGGTCACTGATTGATCAGCGTCATACACGTAAACACGCCCAGTTAAAAACACAATACACGCCCAGTTGGACATAACAAAAAAAAAACGCCCAGTTGTCCATTTCAAAGCTCATTTGCATATATATATATATATAAAATAGCTCATAACTTGGCCAAAAATGAAAGTTTTTAAAAACAAACGTTACTGTTCTCTACATTGCAGCGCCGATCAAATGCAATAGGAGATAGGGATTTGAGAATCTGGTGACAGAGCCTCTTTAAGGCCCCATGCACACGACCGAGTTCGGTCCATGATATACGGTCCGCATGTCGTTACCCGGACCGAACACAGTGCAGGGAGCCGGGTTCCTCGCATCATAGTTATCTATGACACTCTGAGTCCCTGCCTCGCTGCGGGAAAACTGTCCAGTACTGTAATCAGTAGTTTCGCGGGGAGGCTGAACTTCTGGCATCGTACATAACTATGATGCTAGGAGCCCGGCTCCCTGCACCGTGTTCAGTCCGGGAAATGCGGCCGGCATGCGGACCATATATCACGGATTGAACACGCTTGTGTACATGGGGCCTAAGCGTTTGTTCGCATGTCCATGGAATGATAATTTCGGTAAATTCACACGAAGATGTGTTGCCAAATTTTCTGCAACAAATCTGCCACGTTTAGGCCCTTTTACACAGAACACTCCTTCCCGATGATTGCCCTGTTTCGATCAGCCCATGTATAAGCAAACGCTCGCTCCTCGACTGATTGTATTATTTACGCAGCCAAAAATATTATTGTTGTCGACAGCAAATCTCCTTGTGTAAATATATAAAGATGAGTGATCGCTCCCATACATGGCTCCTTGTAAAAGGAGCAAACTTGGGCCGATCAAGGACCCGTTGTCTCAGACCTCTTCTGATCACTAGGTTAGAAGCTCAACCGTGGTAGTAGAATTGAAGGTATCCTGCAATGTTCTTTTATAGGTTCATAGCCATTACACTTCCAATCATAAATCACGTCAAGGATCATTTGATCACACCATAGCCAGAAAGTTAAAACAACTCCACACAAAATATATAAAAGTATGTTTACACGTGGCGAATTTGTTGCAGAGATTTCTGCGACTGTCCCATTCGTATATCCATGCGCATGCTGCAAAAACAACTACATACAGATGTATGATTTTCTACTGCGTGTAGACGTACCCTAATTCCCCTATTATGTATATACCTTGTCTTCTTCTACAGCTGTTTTATATTGTGAGTAGATGATCATACACAATTACAGATTCACATTCAGTGTACCAACAACATTCCTTTATATACAAAAATTGACATGGTTATCTCCATTCCGCCTCATAGTTTCAGATTCATTTTTAAATTATATCTTGCATGACATGATTACATAATCGAAATATCATCCAAGGTTCATCCGAAACATCTTCATAAACGTAATACAAAAAGAAAAGAAAAAAAAATCCACTACTGGAACAATATGAGTCAACAGAGATGTCAACAGTCTGCACGGTTAAAGATCTGGGGTGGGAAAAAGACCTGATCTGCACTTATATCCCCCACAATGTGGTCAAAAAACGGCTTCTCCTCTATACGAATTTCTTGATTGTCAATTAGATCTGGTTTCTCGGTAAAGCATTTCTCAAAATCTGAACTTGTAAACGGCTTCTCCCCCGTGTGAACCTTTAGATGTACAACGAGACCTGCTTTCTCTGTGAATTCTTTGCCACATTCGGTGTGAATTCTCTGATGTCTAATAAGATAGGATTTCAGGGTAAAACAGTTCCCGCAAACTGAACACGAAAATGGCTTCTCCCCCGTGTGAATTTTCTGATGTCGAGCTAAACTTGATTTCGTATTAAAACATTTCCCACATTCCAAACAAGAAAATGGTTTCTCCCCGGTGTGAATTCTCTGATGGTCACCAAGATTTGATTTTTGGATAAAACATTTTCCACATTCGGCGCATGAAAACGGCCTCTCCCCTGTGTGAATTTTCTGATGTTCTACAAGGACTGATTTTCGGGTGAAACATTTGCCACATTCGAAACATGGAAATAGTCTCTCCCTTGTGTGAGTACTCTGGTGTTTAACAAAATCTGTTTTCCCTGTAAAGATTGTCCCGCAGTCCGAACAAGAAAATTGCCTGCAGTCCGTATGTAATCTCTGATGTTTAACAAGAATTGATTTCTTGGTAAAGGATTTCCCACATTCCGAACATGGAAACGGCCTCTTCCCCGTGTGACTACTTTGATGTGAAATAAGACTTGGCTTATGGGCAAAACATCTTCCACATTCCAAACAGGAAAATGGTTTCTCCCCCGTGTGAAACCTCTGATGTTTAACAAGATCTGATTTATTGGAAAAACATTTCCCACATTCCGAACATAAAAACGGCTTCTCCCCCGTGTGAATTTTCTGATGTCCAGCAAGACTTGATTTCATGGTAAAAGATTTGCCACATTCTGAACAGGAGTATGGCTTCTCCCCCGTGTGAATTCTCTGATGCTGAACAAGAACTGATTTCTGGGTAAAACATTTCCCACAGTCCAAACAAGAAAATGGTTTCTCCCCTGTGTGAATTCTCTGATGGTTACCAAGATCTGATTTATGGATAAAACATTTTCCACATTCGGCGCATGAAAACGGCTTCTCCCCCGTGTGAATTCTCTGATGGTGAACAAGAACTGATTTATGGGTAAAGCATTTCCTACATTCTGAACATGAAAAAGGCTTCACCCCTGTGTGACTTCTCTGATGATGGACAAGGTTTGATTTTCGGGTGAAACATTTGCCACATTCGGAACATGGAAATAGTCTCTCCCTTGTGTGAGTAATCTGGTGTTTAAAATATCTCTTTTTCCTGTAAAGATTGTCCCGCAGTCCGAACAAGAAAATTGCCTGCAGTCCGTATGTAATCTCTGATGTTTAACCAGATCCGATTTCTGGGCAAAGGATTTCTCACATTCTGAACATGGAAACGGCCTCTCTCCAGTGTGACTCCTTTGATGTGAAATAAGATTTGACTTATCGGAAAAACATGTTCCACATTCCAAACAGGAAAATGGTTTCTCCCCCGTATGTAATCTCTGATGTTTAACAAGATCTGATTTATTGGAAAAACATTTCCCACATTCCGAACATAAAAACGGCTTCTCCCCCGTGTGAATTTTCTGATGTCCAGCAAGACTTGATTTCATGGTAAAAGATTTGCCACATTCTGAACAGGAGTATGGCTTCTCCCCCGTGTGAATTCTCTGATGCTGAACAAGAGCTGATTTCTTAATATAACATTTCCCACATTCTGAACATGAAAAAGGCCTCACCCCTGTGTGAATTCTCTGATGGTCACCAAGAACTGATTTATGGATAAAACATTTTCCACATTCGGCGCATGAAAACGGCCTCTCCCCTGTGTGAGTTCTCTGATGGTGAACAAGATCTGATTTCTTGATAAAACATTTCCCACATTCTGAACATGAAAAAGGTTTCACCCCTGTGTGACTTCTCTGATGATAGACAAGGGATGATTTCCGGGCGAAAAACTTCCCACACTGTGAACATGAAAACTTCTTCTTGCCTTTATGAATCATCAGATGACTACATAGACCACCGTTCTGGGTAAGACATTTCCTACATTCGGAAGATGGAGGCTCATTGACTCCTGTGTGTGTCTTCTCATGATTAAGTATATACAAATACAATACCACCGAAAAAGGGCACAGACACAGAGTAATGTTCAATATAAAGCAACGTTGCTGAACAATATGAGATCTACTGTGTTTGCGTCCTAGGTAATGACCAAGATGACCTTGGTGCATCGATCAACAATTGATGAATCCAACAAAGAAAATGATCGACTGAAGCACAACAAAAATGATAGCAAAAATACAAAATTTTATTGACATGAAACCATAACAAAGGTTAAAACTGGAACAGGGAATGAGTCACTCAATAAAAAGACATCAACCACAAACATGTACCGGATGTAGATGTGACATGAATCTATACAAGCTTGTTAATTTGTTGATACAGCAAAGGTAGAATAGTATACGTGCCTGTGCGGACCTGTAGCTGATAAAGCCTAATGAATGATGGCAAAAAGAAGGTCAACAGGGGATAGAATGCATGTATGTACTGCCTGGGTTGCCTCTATGAGAGTATATGTGTGGCAACAGTTATATGCAGATACCTGAACACAGTGATTGTCTATATATGTATGATAGCCTAGTATATGCCATGGTGTGTATTACAGGATCAGTGCTACAAATAACATACAGCATTATGCATAACCGCACAAAGAGGTAACAGGCCAGTACCAGGCAAGAAAGACAGTAATAGCTGTACAACATACCAGTAGACATGAAGAGGATGTCTGGACCCGACGCGCGTTTCGGCAACTGCCTTCGTCCGGGGTTAGGGTCAAACTGCTAAAATCTACCTATATATGGAGCGTGGCTCAGGTGTTTGCAATAAGAGAAAAGAGGAGGAGGCATGATCAAATGACAAGAAAACGGCGTCTGGTGCGGGGTACCAAGATGGCGCTGCCCCACTTCCGGTCCGCGTCATCAGAGAGGATGTGGGGCGGCGCGGACTAACCACGCCCCCCACACATCTTACTCCGAGTCCAGACAGCGGTTTGGAAGAGGCCAGGGCCACTCCCCCCTCGGACATAGACATCTGATCAGGATGTCATGAACACCAGCGCGCAATCCATCATCGATATGTGCCAGAAGGAAACAAGGAAAAGAGCTTACGATCCGAATGGTTTGCAGCGTATTATGTATTATTGGAAATAAAAAGTAGCAAACAGCGGCTTCTTGTGCTGTAATTTATGTGATGTGTAACATGGAAGAGAAGGAGGGGGAAAGGGGAGGAGGGGGGGGGGATTGGTTGTGATGTTAAACAATAAATGAATGCAACCTGGCAATGGTGAAAGTGATGAGGTGAAAGAATATAATGAAGAGTGTGAATGTGAAGAATTGAAAATGAAATTGTTATGAATGTAAATGATGATGAATGTGAATGAGGTGACAAATATGAAGTGTGATACAAGTGAATTATACTGGGAATGTGATGAAACATAGTGAAAAACAAAAAAATCAAAAAAATCCGGTTGATGTGTATATGAAAATACAAGTGTAGTGGACACACGATTATATTATAACAGTCAATACTAGGTAACACCTAAATACTAAGTCCAGAAAAACATATTGAAGCCACATGTATTAATACAAAAATACAATACAAACCAATGTCTACACATATAGCAGACAGTATATATATATCACTTTAAGTTCTCTATGTTTGTAAAAACTAAACATATGTAATTGTGCCTAATAGAAACTACTAATAGCATTAAATAATTTAATAAGGAACAAATGCACCAGAACATATTATACCAAAGTACAAAAATAACGTATTGGAAGTGAATTATACAAAAATAAAGGATCAAATGATCCATACAAAAATGGAAATAAATAGTAGATGAGTAATATGTAATATGAGATGCAAATGATACCATATATACATAATGACCAATGCAAAAAATGTATATAAAACGCAGTATAGTATATCTTGTTTCCTCTTAGAAGAAGCGAAGAATGGACCGCAAGATGCCTCCTCAGATGAACTCAATAGAAGAATATCATGATTCTGTATATAAGGAAAACACAACAAGAGAGGGTAGTTAATTTCTAAAATGTGACAACAGGGATGAGGAAAAGATAAAAGCCAAGACCCACAAGGAGTCAATGGTTACAAAAACGAAACAAAGCTCAGGGATTCGTTTAATCCATGTGGAGACATTGTCCCAAGGGTCCAGATCCAACGAGACTCACATTGTGCGAGTTTTTGTTTGGTGGCCCCGCCTCTCGTACCACATATAATATGGTCAATCCCTCTCACCTTCAGCTTGGAGGGATCACATGAGTGGTGTGTTCTAAAATGTCGGGCCACAGGTTTCAACATCTCCAAAATTTCTGCCCCTGCTGCTCGCTTTATATCGGCCATATGTTCACGTACCCGCACCTTCAGCTCTCTGGAAGTAAGACCAATGTAAATCTTCGGGCACGGACATACAGCGTAATATATAACGGCTTTGGTAGTACATGTGATGGAATGAGTGATATTAAAAGTTTTACTGCCAGATACATCGGTGAAGGTAGTGACATCTTCTACATTAGGGCACGCTACGCATCTTCCGCAAGGCTTACATCCCCATCTTGGACCCTTGGTCCCGAATGGATATTTATTTTTTATTGGGTCATAGAAACTTCTTACAAGATGATCTTTTAGATTTTTGGATCGTCTTGCAGTCACAGAGGGATATTTTGTGATGAATCTGTTTAGGGAGGGATCGGTCAGGAGGATCGGCCAGTATCTTTTAAGGATTTCCTTCATTTGAGGCCATCGGGAATGGTATCCTGTAATGAACCTGACCTGGTTCTGTTTCTCTGCCTTCTTTTTGGGGAATAGCAGATCATCCCTAGAGGTCCCTTTTGCCCTACGATAGGCTTTTTTGATGGATCTAGCACTATATCCTCGCTCTAGGAAACGATGTTTCAAATCTGCTGCCTGTTTCTCAAATAACGAGTCAGAGGAACATATCCTCTTAATTCGTAAAAATTGTCCAATGGGGACCGCTGAAATGGTCTGTGGGGGATGAGATGAAGAAGAGTGGAGCAGTGCATTCACAGAGGTTTCCTTGCGAAAGACATCACTATGTATAAAGCCCTTCTCATCAGTGAAAATCTTGACATCCAAAAAGTCCACACAACTAGGATGTGCTTTATGGGTGAATTTGAGGTTTATATCATTCATGTTGAGCCCAACCATGAAGGAATCCAGGTCTGCATGTGTGCCCTTCCAGATGACCAGAATGTCATCAATGTAGCGGGCCCAAATGAGGACCCGCGCCATTGATTCCTCCCGGTCATCTGAAAAAAGATTCCTCTCCCACAGCCCCAGGAAAAGGTTAGCGTAAGATGGTGCACACGCTGCCCCCATGGCTGTTCCCTGGAGCTGTAGGTAGAAGTAATCATTGAACACAAAGAAATTGTGTGTTAGGATGTATTCAAGCATCTGTGCAATGAATGCACATAGTGATTTGTCAAGTTCTGATATTGACAAAAAATACTGGACTGCTCTCAGACCATCTTCATGCTTGATGCATGTATAGAGAGACTCTACATCGATGGTGACTAGGAGCATGTCACCATCAATGCTGATGCCGCTGATCTTCTGCAAAAGATCAGCAGTATCGCGAATATACGATGGTAAATTGACCACCAGATTTTTTAAATGGTGGTCAATGAATCTGCATATCCCTTCAGTGAGGCTGCCCCTGCCTGAGATGATAGGTCTCCCTGGTGGAATCCTCTCATTTTTGTGGATCTTAGGCAGCAGATAAAGGGTGGGAATTGTGGGTTCGTCAATTGAAAGTGCCAAGTGGAGTTCTTTGGAGATGACATTATCTTCCACTGCCTGAAGAAGTTTGGCCTGCAATTCCCGTTTAAAGGCCGACAGAGGATTGAAAGTCAACCTCTTATAGCAATATTTGTCTCTCAGTTGTCTATTTGCCTCTGCCTCATACATGACACATGGCCACACTACCACATTACCCCCTTTATCTGCTGCCTTGAATACCACATCTTTGATTTTTTTCAATTGTTTTAAGCTGTTTCTCTCTAGCACAGTTAAATTGTCACATTTAATGTATCTTGGGATGTTATGAAATTCTTGAGTTACAGATTTAATGAAGAGGTCCACCGCGGGGCATAGACTAAGGGCAGGGAAGTTTTTTGATTTTATCCTAATGCATGCAGGAATATTACCTGCAGTTTCATCAGTGTTATGTTCTCCCAGCAAATCTTCAAGCGCCTTGAGTGCCTGCTGTTCCTCAGATGTAGGAAACAGATCCCTGTCCACTGGTTTATTGAACCATTTGTTGAAAATGAGTGAGCGGCCGAAGATGTGTAAATCTTTTACTGCAGAAAATATATCAAAGGCAGCACTGGGTGAGAAAGTCAGGCCCTTGGCTATCAGTTCCAAATCAATTTTAGAAAATACATGTGATGACAGATTAATTACCTTTAGTTGACTACTCGGTTCTCGTGCATCTGGTCGTTTTTTATTGGCTGCTTGTCTTTGTGCCAGTTTTCTTTTAGGCCGAGTGTTAAAGGTAGATCTGTAGGGCATGGTATCGGTTTCACTCTGAGACGAAATGGAGGAGATGGAAGGGGTACGGTTGAGACCACCTAGGGCCTGGTTCCTTCTCCACCTGTATACTTTGTTATTTTGGAAGTCTCCAATATCTCTGGAAAATTTCCTGGACTTAACTTCCTGGATGTCTTTCTCCCACTCCACAAATTGGATATCAAGATTATGTTTGAATTTGGATATACCGTCAACAGACATGAGTGGAAACAATTGTGCCTGTACACTTTCGATCTCTACATCCATGGCCAGTATCATTTTGTGGTTGAGGTCAACCAGAAGTTCCATGAATTTTTTGGAGCCCTGGTTGCATACCTCTTCCCACTTGGAGATGAATTCTTCTTCTATGATAGGAAAAGATGGGAAGATCTGAATTCTTAGACCCCTTGGGACAAGGTCTCTCTGGATGTAATTTTCCAGGAAGGTTTTGTTCCACCACACTTTCATGCGGCGGTGCAATAAATTGGTATATTTGTTCTGAAGCTCAGTCACGTTTCTGCACACATTAAAACCATGTATTGGGGACTCATCCTTAAAAACCTGTTCCATCTGAGAACGCCAGGCACATTCCCTGGCTTTATAGTCCATGGGACCCGATGTACTGGACTCTGTGAGAACACAGAAAAAGTTAAGTATATACAAATACAATACCACCGAAAAAGGGCACAGACACAGAGTAATGTTCAATATAAAGCAACGTTGCTGAACAATATGAGATCTACTGTGTTTGCGTCCTAGGTAATGACCAAGATGACCTTGGTGCATCGATCAACAATTGATGAATCCAACAAAGAAAATGATCGACTGAAGCACAACAAAAATGATAGCAAAAATACAAAATTTTATTGACATGAAACCATAACAAAGGTTAAAACTGGAACAGGGAATGAGTCACTCAATAAAAAGACATCAACCACAAACATGTACCGGATGTAGATGTGACATGAATCTATACAAGCTTGTTAATTTGTTGATACAGCAAAGGTAGAATAGTATACGTGCCTGTGCGGACCTGTAGCTGATAAAGCCTAATGAATGATGGCAAAAAGAAGGTCAACAGGGGATAGAATGCATGTATGTACTGCCTGGGTTGCCTCTATGAGAGTATATGTGTGGCAACAGTTATATGCAGATACCTGAACACAGTGATTGTCTATATATGTATGATAGCCTAGTATATGCCATGGTGTGTATTACAGGATCAGTGCTACAAATAACATACAGCATTATGCATAACCGCACAAAGAGGTAACAGGCCAGTACCAGGCAAGAAAGACAGTAATAGCTGTACAACATACCAGTAGACATGAAGAGGATGTCTGGACCCGACGCGCGTTTCGGCAACTGCCTTCGTCCGGGGTTAGGGTCAAACTGCTAAAATCTACCTATATATGGAGCGTGGCTCAGGTGTTTGCAATAAGAGAAAAGAGGAGGAGGCATGATCAAATGACAAGAAAACGGCGTCTGGTGCGGGGTACCAAGATGGCGCTGCCCCACTTCCGGTCCGCGTCATCAGAGAGGATGTGGGGCGGCGCGGACTAACCACGCCCCCCACACATCTTACTCCGAGTCCAGACAGCGGTTTGGAAGAGGCCAGGGCCACTCCCCCCTCGGACATAGACATCTGATCAGGATGTCATGAACACCAGCGCGCAATCCATCATCGATATGTGCCAGAAGGAAACAAGGAAAAGAGCTTACGATCCGAATGGTTTGCAGCGTATTATGTATTATTGGAAATAAAAAGTAGCAAACAGCGGCTTCTTGTGCTGTAATTTATGTGATGTGTAACATGGAAGAGAAGGAGGGGGAAAGGGGAGGAGGGGGGGGGGATTGGTTGTGATGTTAAACAATAAATGAATGCAACCTGGCAATGGTGAAAGTGATGAGGTGAAAGAATATAATGAAGAGTGTGAATGTGAAGAATTGAAAATGAAATTGTTATGAATGTAAATGATGATGAATGTGAATGCGTGAATGAGGTGACAAATATGAAGTGTGATACAAGTGAATTATACTGGGAATGTGATGAAACATAGTGAAAAACAAAAAAATCAAAAAAATCCGGTTGATGTGTATATGAAAATACAAGTGTAGTGGACACACGATTATATTATAACAGTCAATACTAGGTAACACCTAAATACTAAGTCCAGAAAAACATATTGAAGCCACATGTATTAATACAAAAATACAATACAAACCAATGTCTACACATATAGCAGACAGTATATATATCACTTTAAGTTCTCTATGTTTGTAAAAACTAAACATATGTAATTGTGCCTAATAGAAACTACTAATAGCATTAAATAATTTAATAAGGAACAAATGCACCAGAACATATTATACCAAAGTACAAAAATAACGTATTGGAAGTGAATTATACAAAAATAAAGGATCAAATGATCCATACAAAAATGGAAATAAATAGTAGATGAGTAATATGTAATATGAGATGCAAATGATACCATATATACATAATGACCAATGCAAAAAATGTATATAAAACGCAGTATAGTATATCTTGTTTCCTCTTAGAAGAAGCGAAGAATGGACCGCAAGATGCCTCCTCAGATGAACTCAATAGAAGAATATCATGATTCTGTATATAAGGAAAACACAACAAGAGAGGGTAGTTAATTTCTAAAATGTGACAACAGGGATGAGGAAAAGATAAAAGCCAAGACCCACAAGGAGTCAATGGTTACAAAAACGAAACAAAGCTCAGGGATTCGTTTAATCCATGTGGAGACATTGTCCCAAGGGTCCAGATCCAACGAGACTCACATTGTGCGAGTTTTTGTTTGGTGGCCCCGCCTCTCGTACCACATATAATATGGTCAATCCCTCTCACCTTCAGCTTGGAGGGATCACATGAGTGGTGTGTTCTAAAATGTCGGGCCACAGGTTTCAACATCTCCAAAATTTCTGCCCCTGCTGCTCGCTTTATATCGGCCATATGTTCACGTACCCGCACCTTCAGCTCTCTGGAAGTAAGACCAATGTAAATCTTCGGGCACGGACATACAGCGTAATATATAACGGCTTTGGTAGTACATGTGATGGAATGAGTGATATTAAAAGTTTTACTGCCAGATACATCGGTGAAGGTAGTGACATCTTCTACATTAGGGCACGCTACGCATCTTCCGCAAGGCTTACATCCCCATCTTGGACCCTTGGTCCCGAATGGATATTTATTTTTTATTGGGTCATAGAAACTTCTTACAAGATGATCTTTTAGATTTTTGGATCGTCTTGCAGTCACAGAGGGATATTTTGTGATGAATCTGTTTAGGGAGGGATCGGTCAGGAGGATCGGCCAGTATCTTTTAAGGATTTCCTTCATTTGAGGCCATCGGGAATGGTATCCTGTAATGAACCTGACCTGGTTCTGTTTCTCTGCCTTCTTTTTGGGGAATAGCAGATCATCCCTAGAGGTCCCTTTTGCCCTACGATAGGCTTTTTTGATGGATCTAGCACTATATCCTCGCTCTAGGAAACGATGTTTCAAATCTGCTGCCTGTTTCTCAAATAACGAGTCAGAGGAACATATCCTCTTAATTCGTAAAAATTGTCCAATGGGGACCGCTGAAATGGTCTGTGGGGGATGAGATGAAGAAGACTCCTTGTGGGTCTTGGCTTTTATCTTTTCCTCATCCCTGTTGTCACATTTTAGAAATTAACTACCCTCTCTTGTTGTGTTTTCCTTATATACAGAATCATGATATTCTTCTATTGAGTTCATCTGAGGAGGCATCTTGCGGTCCATTCTTCGCTTCTTCTAAGAGGAAACAAGATATACTATACTGCGTTTTATATACATTTTTTGCATTGGTCATTATGTATATATGGTATCATTTGCATCTCATATTACATATTACTCATCTACTATTTATTTCCATTTTTGTATGGATCATTTGATCCTTTATTTTTGTATAATTCACTTCCAATACGTTATTTTTGTACTTTGGTATAATATGTTCTGGTGCATTTGTTCCTTATTAAATTATTTAATGCTATTAGTAGTTTCTATTAGGCACAATTACATATGTTTAGTTTTTACAAACATAGAGAACTTAAAGTGATATATATACTGTCTGCTATATGTGTAGACATTGGTTTGTATTGTATTTTTGTATTAATACATGTGGCTTCAATATGTTTTTCTGGACTTAGTATTTAGGTGTTACCTAGTATTGACTGTTATAATATAATCGTGTGTCCACTACACTTGTATTTTCATATACACATCAACCGGATTTTTTTGATTTTTTTGTTTTTCACTATGTTTCATCACATTCCCAGTATAATTCACTTGTATCACACTTCATATTTGTCACCTCATTCACGCATTCACATTCATCATCATTTACATTCATAACAATTTCATTTTCAATTCTTCACATTCACACTCTTCATTATATTCTTTCACCTCATCACTTTCACCATTGCCAGGTTGCATTCATTTATTGTTTAACATCACAACCAATCCCCCCCCCCTCCTCCCCTTTCCCCCTCCTTCTCTTCCATGTTACACATCACATAAATTACAGCACAAGAAGCCGCTGTTTGCTACTTTTTATTTCCAATAATACATAATACGCTGCAAACCATTCGGATCGTAAGCTCTTTTCCTTGTTTCCTTCTGGCACATATCGATGATGGATTGCGCGCTGGTGTTCATGACATCCTGATCAGATGTCTATGTCCGAGGGGGGAGTGGCCCTGGCCTCTTCCAAACCGCTGTCTGGACTCGGAGTAAGATGTGTGGGGGGCGTGGTTAGTCCGCGCCGCCCCACATCCTCTCTGATGACGCGGACCGGAAGTGGGGCAGCGCCATCTTGGTACCCCGCACCAGACGCCGTTTTCTTGTCATTTGATCATGCCTCCTCCTCTTTTCTCTTATTGCAAACACCTGAGCCACGCTCCATATATAGGTAGATTTTAGCAGTTTGACCCTAACCCCGGACGAAGGCAGTTGCCGAAACGCGCGTCGGGTCCAGACATCCTCTTCATGTCTACTGGTATGTTGTACAGCTATTACTGTCTTTCTTGCCTGGTACTGGCCTGTTACCTCTTTGTGCGGTTATGCATAATGCTGTATGTTATTTGTAGCACTGATCCTGTAATACACACCATGGCATATACTAGGCTATCATACATATATAGACAATCACTGTGTTCAGGTATCTGCATATAACTGTTGCCACACATATACTCTCATAGAGGCAACCCAGGCAGTACATACATGCATTCTATCCCCTGTTGACCTTCTTTTTGCCATCATTCATTAGGCTTTATCAGCTACAGGTCCGCACAGGCACGTATACTATTCTACCTTTGCTGTATCAACAAATTAACAAGCTTGTATAGATTCATGTCACATCTACATCCGGTACATGTTTGTGGTTGATGTCTTTTTATTGAGTGACTCATTCCCTGTTCCAGTTTTAACCTTTGTTATGGTTTCATGTCAATAAAATTTTGTATTTTTGCTATCATTTTTGTTGTGCTTCAGTCGATCATTTTCTTTGTTGGATTCATCAATTGTTGATCGATGCACCAAGGTCATCTTGGTCATTACCTAGGACGCAAACACAGTAGATCTCATATTGTTCAGCAACGTTGCTTTATATTGAACATTACTCTGTGTCTGTGCCCTTTTTCGGTGGTATTGTATTTGTATATACTTAACTTTTTCTGTGTTCTCACAGAGTCCAGTACATCGGGTCCCATGGACTATAAAGCCAGGGAATGTGCCTGGCGTTCTCAGATGGAACAGGTTTTTAAGGATGAGTCCCCAATACATGGTTTTAATGTGTGCAGAAACGTGACTGAGCTTCAGAACAAATATACCAATTTATTGCACCGCCGCATGAAAGTGTGGTGGAACAAAACCTTCCTGGAAAATTACATCCAGAGAGACCTTGTCCCAAGGGGTCTAAGAATTCAGATCTTCCCATCTTTTCCTATCATAGAAGAAGAATTCATCTCCAAGTGGGAAGAGGTATGCAACCAGGGCTCCAAAAAATTCATGGAACTTCTGGTTGACCTCAACCACAAAATGATACTGGCCATGGATGTAGAGATCGAAAGTGTACAGGCACAATTGTTTCCACTCATGTCTGTTGACGGTATATCCAAATTCAAACATAATCTTGATATCCAATTTGTGGAGTGGGAGAAAGACATCCAGGAAGTTAAGTCCAGGAAATTTTCCAGAGATATTGGAGACTTCCAAAATAACAAAGTATACAGGTGGAGAAGGAACCAGGCCCTAGGTGGTCTCAACCGTACCCCTTCCATCTCCTCCATTTCGTCTCAGAGTGAAACCGATACCATGCCCTACAGATCTACCTTTAACACTCGGCCTAAAAGAAAACTGGCACAAAGACAAGCAGCCAATAAAAAACGACCAGATGCACGAGAACCGAGTAGTCAACTAAAGGTAATTAATCTGTCATCACATGTATTTTCTAAAATTGATTTGGAACTGATAGCCAAGGGCCTGACTTTCTCACCCAGTGCTGCCTTTGATATATTTTCTGCAGTAAAAGATTTACACATCTTCGGCCGCTCACTCATTTTCAACAAATGGTTCAATAAACCAGTGGACAGGGATCTGTTTCCTACATCTGAGGAACAGCAGGCACTCAAGGCGCTTGAAGATTTGCTGGGAGAACATAACACTGATGAAACTGCAGGTAATATTCCTGCATGCATTAGGATAAAATCAAAAAACTTCCCTGCCCTTAGTCTATGCCCCGCGGTGGACCTCTTCATTAAATCTGTAACTCAAGAATTTCATAACATCCCAAGATACATTAAATGTGACAATTTAACTGTGCTAGAGAGAAACAGCTTAAAACAATTGAAAAAAATCAAAGATGTGGTATTCAAGGCAGCAGATAAAGGGGGGTAATGTGGTAGTGTGGCCATGTGTCATGTATGAGGCAGAGGCAAATAGACAACTGAGAGACAAATATTGCTATAAGAGGTTGACTTTCAATCCTCTGTCGGCCTTTAAACGGGAATTGCAGGCCAAACTTCTTCAGGCAGTGGAAGATAATGTCATCTCCAAAGAACTCCACTTGGCACTTTCAATTGACGAACCCACAATTCCCACCCTTTATCTGCTGCCTAAGATCCACAAAAATGAGAGGATTCCACCAGGGAGACCTATCATCTCAGGCAGGGGCAGCCTCACTGAAGGGATATGCAGATTCATTGACCACCATTTAAAAAATCTGGTGGTCAATTTACCATCGTATATTCGCGATACTGCTGATCTTTTGCAGAAGATCAGCGGCATCAGCATTGATGGTGACATGCTCCTAGTCACCATCGATGTAGAGTCTCTCTATACATGCATCAAGCATGAAGATGGTCTGAGAGCAGTCCAGTATTTTTTGTCAATATCAGAACTTGACAAATCACTATGTGCATTCATTGCACAGATGCTTGAATACATCCTAACACACAATTTCTTTGTGTTCAATGATTACTTCTACCTACAGCTCCAGGGAACAGCCATGGGGGCAGCGTGTGCACCATCTTACGCTAACCTTTTCCTGGGGCTGTGGGAGAGGAATCTTTTTTCAGATGACCGGGAGGAATCAATGGCGCGGGTCCTCATTTGGGCCCGCTACATTGATGACATTCTGGTCATCTGGAAGGGCACACATGCAGACCTGGATTCCTTCATGGTTGGGCTCAACATGAATGATATAAACCTCAAATTCACCCATAAAGCACATCCTAGTTGTGTGGACTTTTTGGATGTCAAGATTTTCACTGATGAGAAGGGCTTTATACATAGTGATGTCTTTCGCAAGGAAACCTCTGTGAATGCACTGCTCCACTCTTCTTCATCTCATCCCCCACAGACCATTTCAGCGGTCCCCATTGGACAATTTTTACGAATTAAGAGGATATGTTCCTCTGACTCGTTATTTGAGAAACAGGCAGCAGATTTGAAACATCGTTTCCTAGAGCGAGGATATAGTGCTAGATCCATCAAAAAAGCCTATCGTAGGGCAAAAGGGACCTCTAGGGATGATCTGCTATTCCCCAAAAAGAAGGCAGAGAAACAGAACCAGGTCAGGTTCATTACAGGATACCATTCCCGATGGCCTCAAATGAAGGAAATCCTTAAAAGATACTGGCCGATCCTCCTGACCGATCCCTCCCTAAACAGATTCATCACAAAATATCCCTCTGTGACTGCAAGACGATCCAAAAATCTAAAAGATCATCTTGTAAGAAGTTTCTATGACCCAATAAAAAATAAATATCCATTCGGGACCAAGGGTCCAAGATGGGGATGTAAGCCTTGCGGAAGATGCGTAGCGTGCCCTAATGTAGAAGATGTCACTACCTTCACCGATGTATCTGGCAGTAAAACTTTTAATATCACTCATTCCATCACATGTACTACCAAAGCCGTTATATATTACGCTGTATGTCCGTGCCCGAAGATTTACATTGGTCTTACTTCCAGAGAGCTGAAGGTGCGGGTACGTGAACATATGGCCGATATAAAGCGAGCAGCAGGGGCAGAAATTTTGGAGATGTTGAAACCTGTGGCCCGACATTTTAGAACACACCACTCATGTGATCCCTCCAAGCTGAAGGTGAGAGGGATTGACCATATTATATGTGGTACGAGAGGCGGGGCCACCAAACAAAAACTCGCACAATGTGAGTCTCGTTGGATCTGGACCCTTGGGACAATGTCTCCACATGGATTAAACGAATCCCTGAGCTTTGTTTCGTTTTTGTAACCATTGACTCCTTGTGGGTCTTGGCTTTTATCTTTTCCTCATCCCTGTTGTCACATTTTAGAAATTAACTACCCTCTCTTGTTGTGTTTTCCTTATATACAGAATCATGATATTCTTCTATTGAGTTCATCTGAGGAGGCATCTTGCGGTCCATTCTTCGCTTCTTCTAAGAGGAAACAAGATATACTATACTGCGTTTTATATACATTTTTTGCATTGGTCATTATGTATATATGGTATCATTTGCATCTCATATTACATATTACTCATCTACTATTTATTTCCATTTTTGTATGGATCATTTGATCCTTTATTTTTGTATAATTCACTTCCAATACGTTATTTTTGTACTTTGGTATAATATGTTCTGGTGCATTTGTTCCTTATTAAATTATTTAATGCTATTAGTAGTTTCTATTAGGCACAATTACATATGTTTAGTTTTTACAAACATAGAGAACTTAAAGTGATATATATACTGTCTGCTATATGTGTAGACATTGGTTTGTATTGTATTTTTGTATTAATACATGTGGCTTCAATATGTTTTTCTGGACTTAGTATTTAGGTGTTACCTAGTATTGACTGTTATAATATAATCGTGTGTCCACTACACTTGTATTTTCATATACACATCAACCGGATTTTTTTGATTTTTTTGTTTTTCACTATGTTTCATCACATTCCCAGTATAATTCACTTGTATCACACTTCATATTTGTCACCTCATTCACGCATTCACATTCATCATCATTTACATTCATAACAATTTCATTTTCAATTCTTCACATTCACACTCTTCATTATATTCTTTCACCTCATCACTTTCACCATTGCCAGGTTGCATTCATTTATTGTTTAACATCACAACCAATCCCCCCCCCCTCCTCCCCTTTCCCCCTCCTTCTCTTCCATGTTACACATCACATAAATTACAGCACAAGAAGCCGCTGTTTGCTACTTTTTATTTCCAATAATACATAATACGCTGCAAACCATTCGGATCGTAAGCTCTTTTCCTTGTTTCCTTCTGGCACATATCGATGATGGATTGCGCGCTGGTGTTCATGACATCCTGATCAGATGTCTATGTCCGAGGGGGGAGTGGCCCTGGCCTCTTCCAAACCGCTGTCTGGACTCGGAGTAAGATGTGTGGGGGGCGTGGTTAGTCCGCGCCGCCCCACATCCTCTCTGATGACGCGGACCGGAAGTGGGGCAGCGCCATCTTGGTACCCCGCACCAGACGCCGTTTTCTTGTCATTTGATCATGCCTCCTCCTCTTTTCTCTTATTGCAAACACCTGAGCCACGCTCCATATATAGGTAGATTTTAGCAGTTTGACCCTAACCCCGGACGAAGGCAGTTGCCGAAACGCGCGTCGGGTCCAGACATCCTCTTCATGTCTACTGGTGTGTTGTACAGCTATTACTGTCTTTCTTGCCTGGTACTGGCCTGTTACCTCTTTGTGCGGTTATGCATAATGCTGTATGTTATTTGTAGCACTGATCCTGTAATACACACCATGGCATATACTAGGCTATCATACATATATAGACAATCACTGTGTTCAGGTATCTGCATATAACTGTTGCCACACATATACTCTCATAGAGGCAACCCAGGCAGTACATACATGCATTCTATCCCCTGTTGACCTTCTTTTTGCCATCATTCATTAGGCTTTATCAGCTACAGGTCCGCACAGGCACGTATACTATTCTACCTTTGCTGTATCAACAAATTAACAAGCTTGTATAGATTCATGTCACATCTACATCCGGTACATGTTTGTGGTTGATGTCTTTTTATTGAGTGACTCATTCCCTGTTCCAGTTTTAACCTTTGTTATGGTTTCATGTCAATAAAATTTTGTATTTTTGCTATCATTTTTGTTGTGCTTCAGTCGATCATTTTCTTTGTTGGATTCATCTTCTCATGATTAAGAAGATGTGCTTCCCGTGTAAAACATTTCCCGCACTCTGAACAAGGAAATAATTCACACCCTCCGTGTTCGGTAATTATATCCGATCTATGAGGAGAAAGTGGTTCTTGGTTAAAAGGATTAGACAACATATCTCGGCTGTGATTTCCTCGATAAATCGTTTGGGTGATTAGGTTTTCTCCTGGAGAATATGGTCTGTAATATTTTTCTTCCAATTCGGAATCTGGCAATGAAAGATTTCCTTTGCTGCAATCGTCTGTTGAGAAAAAAAATATATTCGGTCTAAACACTATAACGGCATAACAGTTATCTATAAGTTTCTGTCCCCATTTGTAATGCAAAACACAAAACAGGACATATGCAGTTAACCTATTCACTACCAAGGATATGACTGTTACATGTCGTGCCGTTTTACTGCCGGGTCAATTTTCACAATTTTGACAGACAACACAAATAAAACCTGAGATATAAAATAATAATAATTAAAAAAATCAAATACCCTCATACCCATACATTTTCCAAATGTAGAAATCTGCCACATTGTGAAAATGCCACCCAGCGCTCTACACTCATGGGTGATTTCATACAATTTTTTATCAAAGTCGTTTTATAAAAATAAAATCGATAAAAATTCCCGTGTTTGGCTGAAAGTCAGAGCCAAATGCAGAAGTCCTCCTAAAAATATTTTTGCAAAATCATCACATATCCTCCCTGTTTGGTAACAAAGGATTATAATGAAGAAAAAGGCCCTTTCACATGGGCCAATGATCGAGCAATCGAGCGCTCATATCAACGATTGTTCCCGACCATTTCCCCGTGTGAACCTTACAATGATCAGCCGATGTACGATCGGCTGATCTGCTCGTTTATGCAGCAGTAAATATTATCGTTGTTGGCAGCACATGATAGAAATCTATAGGGACGAACGATCGGAGTAACGAGCGCTTGTCCCCATACATAACCGATTGTTTCTCCTTGTGAAAGGAGCAAACCAGCACCAAGCTACATTATTGATCGGCGCTTCTTTTCATGGTCCAGATCGGGCCGTGTAATAGGAATTTAAGCTCCTGTATCACAACCGCAGAATAAAAATCAGCCTGTTACACTAAGTTCTCCGCCTGCACAGTCTTCCAGCGGCCCCAGCAGGTAATACAGGAACTTTTCTTTATGTTTTCACCCTCCATTACCAATCGGTGTGGATATTTGTTCTCCAATTGTCACATTTAGGAGATTGTAGGCTTTTTTTTTCTACAAAAGGAGCAGTTGGATATGTAATCACCCCCTGAGCCCAATCCAGACATGGTTGAAGCTACGACCATCAGGAATGAATGAAATATTAGAGACTATCATGTAACAAAGAAAGAAAATAGAACACAGTGACATCCTGTAGTCAAGTAAAATCCCTACAACCTGTAAATGGTCTATACGGGGCCATTAGCGGAACTTCATACCACTCCTGGTGGCTAACCAGAATATTACATCTTGAAAATGGTCTATACCTTCCATTGTAAAGGCTCTTTTTGACCCTCATAGTTTTCCATAGAGTCTTCCATGTGCTGCTCCATCCTTACGAATACAGATACAATGTGTACAATATATAGTTTACTATAATTATCCAGGACATCCTCTCCAGTCCTGCCATTATGTGTATATTTGTTGCTGTTATCATAGTTTCGTCGTCCCCAATGGTTTTATACACAATATATCCATCCGATTTTTGAGACAAGGCTTAAAGGGTAACTAAACGTTCCACAAACTTCTGACATATAAAGCAAACTTCTGACATGTCATAGTAAAAGGTCAGAAGTTTTGCTCGGTGGGGGTCCGAGCACTGAGACCCCCACCGATCGATAAAACGAAGCAGCAAAACCGCTCATCAGAGCGCTGAGCCGTTTAGTTTCTGGTCGGCTTTTCTCGGAAAGCCGATGTATCGGAGTACGGACTCATAGACTTTCTATTGAGTCCGTACTTCAACTGCTCGTCTTTCCGAGAAAAGCCGAATAGAAAGCAAGCGGCTCAGTGCTGACATGAGAGCTTCTGCGGCTACGTTTAATCGATCGGTGGTGGTCTCAGTGCTCGGACCCCAAATTTTTTCACATGTCAGGAGTTTGTTGAACGTTTAGTTAACCTTTAAAAGGAGGTTTAAAACACAATATACTGCAATACAATAGTATTGCAGTTTATTGTGTAAGTGATCCAACCATTTTTTAAAAAAATGTAATGTACACATTTTTTTACTAAAAGTACAAAAGACAACATTTTTCCATTAAAAAAAATACATTTACATAATTGCCATAAATTCCGCATGGTGAACGCCATAGGAAAAAAAAAACTTGACAAAATCATTGCATTTTTCTGGTCACCTCGCTTCCCCCCAAAAAATGGAACAAAAAGTGTTTAACATGGTACCAGTAAAAACTACAGCTCGCCTCGAAGAAAACAAGCCTCACTCCGCTCCACTGACAGAAAAATAAAAAACTTAGGCTGCATTCGCCCACAGCATATTGCTACATTTTTGGGCGCTTTTCGTGGCGTTTTTCTTTTATAGTTTTAAGGCCTTATGGCTCTCAGAATCCAGCGACACAAATTTTTTTTTTAACAATTATGCTCCATGCACACGAGGCTCCCAGTAAAAATCATAGACGTTAAACTTATACATTTTTTAATATAGTAACCTATGGGTGACGGATGTCACTGTATGGCATCCGACACATGCACATGTCATGGGTCTTCAAAAGATTTTAAAGGGGGTTTCCCACGAGGGTCATTGGTGACATATCCACAGGATATGTCATCAATGTCAGATAGATGCAGGTCCCACCTCTGGGACCTGCACCTATCTCCAGAACGGAGCCTCCTAAACCCTGTTCTAGCTTTTTGTGCGTAACATGCGAGCTACGCTGTTTCCAAAACTACTATTCCGTTCTATTGGACTTACAGGAACAGCGTAGCTCAGCAAGTTATGTTGTTTTCTCCTTCATGGTCGGAAATCTAAGGGAAAACTAAGGGACCATTTGCAAGACAGACTGGGAAAACTAACAACGCTCAGGCAAGGATTAGAAGGCCAGGGGCCTTCTTATAGACCAGGAAATCGTGCCAGTTGATGGTGATGACGATTTCCTTATTGCGCGCACTGGCCCTTTAAGGCCGGGCGCGAGCGTGCGCGCGCACCCTACGGGACACAGCCGAACGGAGCGGAAGTGAGCGCTGGCATCTCCTAGGAGGGAGACGGGGACCAGCGCTCACAGATCCATGGCTGCGGGCGTCGGGAGGTGAGTGAACCCGACGGCCCGCGGCCATGGAAACTACAGTATCCCCCCTCTTACGCCCCCTCTTCTTGGGGCCAGAGTGAGAGAGGAACTTTTTAATAAGAGCAGGGGCGCTGAGGTTCTCTTCTGGCTCCCAGGACCTCTCGTCAGGACCAAACCCTCAGTAAGCAACTGTGGAACTAGGAGTATTGCTGTAGCGGTTCAGGACCACTGGTTTCAGGAGGGACACATGGAAGGAGTTAGGGATTCTGAGGGTAGGAGGCAGCCGCAGCTTATAGGAGACAGGGTTGATTTGTTGCAGGATCTCGAAAGGACCAAGGAACCTGGGAGCGAACTTGTATGAAGGCACCTTTAAGCGAATGTTCCGAGAAGACAGCCAGACTTTAGTCCCAGGAAGATACTGAGGCGGCACTCTTCTCCTAGTATCCGTCTTACGCTTCATGTGATCTACCGCCAGCAAAATAGAGGACCGGGTCTGTTGCCAGATTTGCAGGAAGTCCCTATATGCAGAGTCAGCAGCGGGTACCTGAGATGAAGTTGATACAGGGAGAGGGACTCTGGGATGTTGACTGTACACGATGTGAAACGGAGTGGAAGTGGTGGACTCGCTTGTGTGGTTGTTGTAAGAAAACTCGGCCCATGGAAGAAGCTGTACCCAGTTATCGTGCTGTGAAGAGATGAAGTGGCGGAGATAATTTTCCATGATCTGGTTGATCCTCTCCACTTGCCCATTAGACTGGGGGTGATAGGCAGAGGAAAAGTCCAAACTCACATCCAGGAGTTTACAGAGGGCTCTCCAGAACTTAGAGGTAAACTGAACACCCCGATCAGACACAATGTGAAGAAGTAAGCCATGCAAGCGGAAGATGTGCTGAATGAAGAGACTCGCCAGACGAGGGTAGGCCGGTCAGCGGGATAAAATGAGTCATCTTAGAGAACCAGTCCACCACCACCCAGACAGTGTTACATCCTGCTGATGGGGGAAGGTCTGTGACGAAGTCCATCGCAATGTGCTGCCAGGGGGCACTGGGTACAGGCAGAGGTTGAAGCAAGCCGGTAGGCTTGATGTGAGTCACTTTGTTAGAGGCACACACCGTGCAAGCCTTAGGTAGCATGGGCCACCAGAAGTGACGAGCAATCAGGTCTTGGGTTTTACGGACACCGGCGTGCCCAGCCAGTTTAGAACTATGTCCCCAGCGGAGAATTATTTTTTTGTCTGCCAACCGAACAAAAGTCCTCCCAGGAGGGATGTCTCTAACCTGCAGAGGATTAGCAGTGACAATGCAGGACGGTTCTATGATGGTCTGAAGGGACTCCACCGAGTCTTCCGTCTCAAACGATCTGGACAGAGCATCGGCCCTCACATTCTTGTCCGCGGGACGGTAGTGGAGCAGAAACTGAAAACGGGTGAAGAACAGCGACTACCTGGCTTGACGAGGATTCAGTCTTTGAGCGGACTGAAGGTAAGTAAGATTCTTGTGGTCGGTGAAGATCAGGATGGGGTGAGCAGCGCCTTCCAGAAAATGTCTCCACTCCTCCAGAGCCAACTTGACGGCCAGCAGCTCCCGATCTCCAATGGAGTAATTGCGCTCAGCAGAGGAAAACAGTCTTGAGTAGTAGCCACATACTAATGCCTTTCCTTTGGAGCTCCTCTGGAACAGAAGTGCACCTGCACCAACAAAGGAAGCGTCCACTTCCAGTGAGAACTGCCGAGATACGTCAGGATGATGGAGGATCGAGGCTGAAGTGAAGGATTTCTTGTGGCTAATAAATGCGGACTCTGCCTCTGGAGTCCACACCTTGGCGTCCACACCCTTCTTGGTAAGGGTCGAGATGGGAGCCGTCAGAGAAGAGAAGTTAGGAATAAACTGCCGGTAGAAATTGGCGAATCCCAGGAACTGCTGTATGGCCCTTAAGCCTTGGGGACCTGGCCACTCCAGGACAGCCTTCACTTTAGCAGGATCCATTTTGAGGCCTTGATCCGAGGAAGGGCAGAGAACTCTTCTCAAAGACGCACTTCTCCAGCTTGGCATATAAATGATTCTCCCTCAATCGTAGTAGAACCTGACGGACATGCCTCCGATGAGTCGTCGGATCTTGGGAGAAAATCAAAATATCATCGAGATAAACAACAACACAGACATAGAGTAGATCCCGGAAGATATCGTTAACAAACTCCTGAAACACTGCGGGAGCGTTACACAGTCCGAAGGGCGTCACCAGGTATTTGTAGTGCCCGTCCCGGGTGTTAAATGCCGTCTTCCATTCATCACCCCGGCGAATCCGGACTAGATTGTAAGCCCCACGCAGGTCTAGCTTAGAAAAAATTTTGGCCCCTCGTATGCGATCAAACAGCTCAGAGATGAGAGGCAGCGGGTATTTGTTTTTGACTGTGATCAGGTTGAGGCCCCTGTAGTCAATGCAGGGACGAAGGGATCTATCCTTCTTTTTTTTTTTTCTTTATCAAAGATTTTTATTTTGAAAATATAACAATACAAACATTTCACGGTTTGTGCAAAAAAAAAAAAAAGTATAAATTTGCACGCAGTGCAATACATTTTAGTGAAACATCATAGTGTAACAACAGTATTCATAGATATATATATATATACACGTAGAAGAACAACAGTAGGAGGTAGCCTCCCACCTATCAGAATTGAATGATAAGAGAGATATAGCAATAACAGTATCATGTTCGCATTAAATTAGTGCAATAGTCAGGGAGACCGCCCCCCCAGTAAAGTGAGAAGTGACACCTATAAGAGCACTTTTTAAGTATATGGACATACAACACATAACATCAGACAACAGAGGGAAAACACATACATACAAAGCGCCTCAGGTAAGTACTAAGATTCATTCAGAACCTGCCATCCAACCAGAGAGGTAGATCAGCACCTTCCCGGAATCTAGTCCATACCATCCAAGTTTGGACGAAGATCCCCGATTTGCCCCTATCAACGGACAGCAACTCCTCCATTCTCATGATCCCGTTCACCTCCGTTACCCATTCCGCCAGGGACGGTACAGTATGTGATTTCCAGTGACGAGGTATCACCGTTCTCGCTGCGGTCAAGAAAAGTCTAAAGATCCCCCTTTTGAGGTGTGGGAGTGATCCAGGAACCATAGAAAGCAAGCCTATGGAAGCCGAGGTTGGAACCTCAGTATTGAAAAGCTTGTTGCCTAAATCAAAAATCTTCCCCCAAAAGGGACGTAGCATGGGACAATCCCACCAAATATGCAACATAGTTCCAGGAGCCCCCCCACACCTCCAACAATCAGCAGACACATCGGGGAATATCCTGTGTAGCAAGGTCGGACAACGGTACCACCTGGTTAGTATTTTGTAATTCTTTTCCTGTGCAAAACAAGACATCGGTAACTTATGAGCTAACAGGAAAGCGGTACCCCACTCCTCCTCAGAGTGTCTAACCCCCATTTCCTCGTCCCATGCGGCAGTAAAAGATAATTGAGAGAAAGAAAATTTCGGCAGAAGGATCCCATGCAGGTGAGACAACACGTGAGAAGGAGCTGTGGGCAAGGACAAGTAGAGTTCCAAAGGAGTCTTAACCTGTAGTAGGACCATACAATCACCTATGGAAGAAAGATAGGACCGCAATTGCAAATATGACCACCAGGTTGACCTCCTCCCCGGGCAGGCAGCAGATACACCCGTCATTGGCAACATGGCACCGTCTGGAGTAAGGGTCTCCGATAAACATCCACCATTTCCTCTCTCCCAACAGAGGAATGTATCAACACCCTCCGCCGGAGGGAAAGAAGGATTATCAAATAGAGGAGTCAAGGGACCCGGGCGATGAACAAGGCCCGTAGTACCCAAGATCCGTTCCCAAACCATGAGAAACTGACGTGTGAGGAAAGGTAGAGGGAGAGATTGTCTCTGAAGGACTGACAGCCACGGCAGAGAGGATAATGCCAGAGGAGACATAGCCTTTTCAATGCGCACCCATTGCTTACCTGACTCCGAACGGAACCAATCCACTACTCTCATAATTATCGCTGCTTGATGGTATCGTTTAAAGTCTGGGAGACCCGCGCCCCGTCTACTTTTGGCCGGCTAAGGACAGTATACCGGATACGAGGCTTAGCGGAGCCCCACACAAACTTAGTTATGGCCCTATGTAAAACCTGGAAAAAACTGGATGGTACTGCAATAGGGACGGTCTGGAAGATATATAGAAATTTGGGCAAGACATCCATTTTGACCGCATTGATACGTCCAAACCACGACATGCGGTTTCCGCCGTATTCCGCCAATTCCTTCATGGTACGCTGTAAGATGGGCGTATAATTCAAAGCATACAAATCTGACTGTTGCGTAGGGACATGTACCCCTAGATATTTTAAAGATTTGGGTTGCCACCTGAACGGAAAAACCTGAGCGAGATGGGCAGCCAGAGGTTGATCCAAAGATATATTCAAGGCCTCCGATTTGGAGTAATTGACTTTAAAATTACTTAGATGGCCAAAGCGCTCAAACTCCTCCGTCAGAGATGGCAAAGAAATCATGGGAGTTGTGATATATACCAGGAGGTCATCCGCGTAAAACGCCAATTTATGATGCTGTGAGCCAATGCGTATACACCCAGTGCACTCTATCAAAAGCCTTTTCGGCATCTATCGAGAGTAAACACATCGGTATCTTATGTCCATCCTTCTTTTTAACGAAGAAGAATCCAGCCCCGGCCGGGGAGGAAGATTTTCGTATAAAACCCCTCTCTAGATTCTCCTTGATATAGGCCGACATGGATAGAGACTCAGGCAAGGAGAGAGGATATACCCGTCCACGGGGGAGAGAGGCATTAGGAACCAGTTCAATGGGACAGTCATAGGTCCGATGTGGAGGCAGCGTCTCAGCCTCCCTTTTGCTGAAAACATCTGCATACTGAGCAAATTGGGAAGGCAATCCCGCCAACGACTGAGGCAGAGGAGGCTTGACAGGATGGATTTGCAACAGACAACGACCATGGCACTTGGAGCCCCATTGGAGAACCTCTCCAGAATTCCAGTCCAGGACTGGGGCATGTAGTTGAAGCCAAGGCATGCCCAGCAGAACAGGATTGATGGCCTTGGGCAAAACAAGGAAAGAAATATATTCAGAATGAAGTACTCCAATCTGGAGCTTCAACAGCTTGGTTTTATAGATAATGGGATCAGGCAGAGGCAGTCCATTAACTGAGGCAACAGCCAGAGATGTCTCCAGGGGAACTGTGGGCAACTGAAGATGATCCACCAGCTCTTTCTGGATGAAGTTAGCAGCAGAGCCAGAGTCAAGATAGGCAGAAACTTGATGCATCCTCTCGCCGGATACCAGGGTCACAGGAATAGTCAATTTGGAAGCGAATGCTCTGTTAGGCTCCGTTCCACCTAGGGTCGTCTCTCCAACCAATTCTAGGCAAGGGGGTCTCTCTGGCTTCTGGGGACACAGACGCACAATATGGCCTCCACACAGACAAAGTCCAGAAGTGTGTCTGCGTTGTTTTTCCTGGGTGGACAATTTGACATAATTGCCCTGCATCGGATCCACTGGTGGGATGACTGAGGGGGATTGCGGAACAGCAGAATCCAGCCTGGGGAGTTCTCTCCCCCGGAGAACCTCTTGGGAACGTTCCTGGATCCTCATGTCGACACGGGAGGCGAGTAGGATGAGATCGTCCAGGGTGGTTGGCAGATCACGAGCAGCCAGCTCGTCCTTGATCCCTGAAGACAGTCCCTGCCAGAATGTAGCCACCAAAGCCTCGTTGTTCCAGGACAATTCAGCAGCCAGGATACGGAACTGGATGGCATACTCGCCCACGGAGAGGTCTCCCTGGTGTAGGGTTAGCAGGGATGCAGCAGCCGAAGAAACTCTTCCAGGTTCCTCAAAGATCAAGCGGAAGGTCCGTAAGAAGCACTGCAAGTCCCGGGTCTCTTGCCTCACATTAATAGTAATTAACCCCATGGGGTTAATTACTATTAATGTGAGGCACATGGAGGTTAAATTCATCACACCTCGTGCCTCACATTAATAAGTGAAAGAAGTTTTTTTGTTGTTTTTTTTTTACAGCGTACACATCATAAATGACACAAAAAAATTGTTGTTCAGGTTATTACGGCCGCACCAATACCGAATGTGTGTATATTTTATGTATTGACTTATTTTTATGTTTATTGTAAAAAAAAGGCGTATGTGTATTTTTTTAAATGTAACATTACTTTATGTTTTTACTTTATTTTTAAAATTTAATATACTGGCATATATCAGAGATATGCCAGTACATTAGCCTGTGTATGTATAGTACACAGGCAGTTTTTAGGACATACCTAAGTATGCCCTAACAGGAAATATGGTAAGACAGACCTGGGGTCCTTCAATAGACCCTGGGCTGTCTGCCCATATATGGTATGGCCCTCGATCGCGTCACAGGAATTCCCTGTGACGCAATCCAGGGGCATCCCCCCTTCTCACTTTCTCCTGAATGCTGCCTTCAGATGTGATCGCAGCATTCAGGGGAATAGCGGCGGATAAGAGTGGTTTCTCTGATCTCCACCGTTATAGAGCGGGGCTACGGCTATATAATACAGTCATTGCCCCGCTGCTGACATTAACTGCACACGCGGTCAGCTTGAGGTGATGCGGCCGGCGCTGCATTAATGAGTGGCGGCGCAGACACCGAAGACAGAACACGTGGGTGTTTTGCAGTGCGGCAGCCATGTTCTGTCTTCAGTGCTGCCCCTCATTAGTGCAGCGCTGGCCGCATCGCATCATCCTCACGGCGCGCACTTGTCAGGACTCAGGAGCGGGGCAATGGCTGTATTACCCAGCCGCAGCCCCGCTCTCATTCATCATGTATTACTATACTTAGCTGTGTGGCTCGAACCATTTGGGGATGCAGAGTATCGAAACAGTATCGAAGTTTCAATGCATTGTGCATCCCTAGTAAGTAGGGCCACAAATCCCCCCCTTGCCGCACAGCCCCCTTGTAGGTAGTGCCACACAGATCCCTTGTAGTGCCACACACCCCCTTGTAGGTAGTGCCACACAGCCCCTGTGTAGGTAGCACTCCCTTCCTGTAGATAGCTCCACTGTAGCTCCCTGTGGCTGGGGATTCCGCTCCTTGACGGAGTGCTTGATGTCTCTGTCCATATATGAACAGTGACATCAGGGGCAACTAACTCCTGAAGCGGAATCCCTGTCCACAGCGTTGCCGATGCTGTGACAGGGGATTCCACTCCAGGAGAAGCCCCTGACGTCTCTGTCCATTTAGTCGGGGGGTGCTATCTACAGGGGTTCTGCAAAAAAATCTCCTCCTCCCCACATCCACTTCGCGCTATGAGGAGGAGAGAAAGCACGTCCGTGGCAGTTGTCCAGAGGAGTGTCGCGGCACCCCTGGAGGGTTCTCATGGGAACCTCATGTTGGGAACCACCAGCCTAGTAGATCGCAGAGCAGGGAGGTATATAGTGTTCCACTATAGTGTTCAATAGTATCTGCGTCTTTAGCAGGGCCGTATTTACAACTCACGCTGACCTAGGCACTAAGCCTGAATATACCCCCATTAAAGGCCTATTTAGTTTAGCCAATTATCATCATGATTCACCAGTTTCTAACCAATTATAATGATATTTGGTCAGTGTTAACAAAGGGGAAGATCAATGATAAAAACTTTGCTTATCGTTAATCTCAAAAGATGAAAAAAAAAAAGGTAATACACCCGGCCGTAGTCATAGCGATGTGTATTCTGTTCTGAGCGTAGCCCAGCCTCCAGGGATGACGATTCATCCCATGTGACAGCTGCAGCCAATCAAAGGCTGCAGCGCTCACATGGACTACAGCGTCATCGCAGGAGGCCGGGCTACGCTCAGAAAGGGAGAGGGACTATGGCTGGGAGTATTCGTTTTTTTAAAATTTATTTCTGCAGTCTTTCCGCCAAAAAAACTGCAACAAAATTTGGTGCCGTTTTTCAGGTGAAATTCCCTGCGGTTCTCAGGACGTATACACTGTGTAGTTTTACATATCCACCCTGTGTGTTCCTACCCTTATAATCAAGTTGCTCTCCCCCACAAATATTATCTCTAAGGGCTTATTCAGACGAATGGGATATACGTCCGTGCAACGCGTGTGATTTTCATGCGCCTCGCACGGACCTATATTAGTCTATGGGGCCGTGCAGACATGTGCGTGAGTTTTATGCAGCGTTGGTCCGCTGCGTAAAAGTCACGACATGTCCGTTCTTTGAGCGTTTTTCGTGCATCACGCACCCATTGCAGTCAATGGGTGCGTGAAAACCACGCATGCCACACGGACGCACTAACGTGCGAACAGCGTGGTTCGCGCAACAGTTGTCAAAAGGATGAATGAAAACAGAAACGCACCCTGTGATTTTCTGTTTACAAACATCCAAATGGAGTGTCATAATGATGGCAGCTGCGCGAAGACCACGCAGCCGCGCATCATATGATGCTGCCACACGGAGCTGTCAAGTGCCTTTTGCGCAGGCAAAATGCCACGTTTTTTGCGTGCGCAAAAGGCACACGCTCGTGTGTATCCAGCCTAAGTGAATTAATACACCCTTTATGGCAGCACGATTTTGTAAATTACAACAACTTACCCCCTATTCATTCTCTATTGGAGCGCCGGAAAAAGCAGAACACTGCACTCGGCTATCTCCGGCGCTCCCATAGAGAATGAATGGAGCGGCAGTGCGCATGCGAATGTAACCGGAATACCCCTTAACGAGGTATTGGACAGCCGCTCCTACATAGTGCCAGCGTGGTTGTTGGCCGCGTTGCGACAGTGTGAGGGCCGCTCCGTGTGGCCGTACCCTAAAGAATCCTTTCTCCCCATACATAACGCTAAGTTCCCCTCCCCATGATTCATAAAAAGCTCCTACACCACAAAATAAACTATACAGAAGTCCCCCTCCCCACAAAATACATTTATAAAGAATCCCCCCACACTCCTATAGCATTTATGGCAATGTCCCCTCACCTTCAAAATCGATCTGTAAAAAATACACACACACACAAAGTACCTCTAACCTAGTCTCCCCTCCCCCACAAAATCGATCTTTGCAATAAAAACATTTCTCCTCTCTTCGGCTCGTACCCACTGGCGCCCCCCCCCTACAGCATGGCGGCCGTCGCCCTGTGCGACCGCACGTGTCGCACATAGCTAAGGCCGGCCATGGAAATATATAAAGATGAGTGATCGCTCCCATACATAGCTCCTTGTAAAAGGAGCAAACTTGGGCAGATCAAGGACCCGTTGTCTCAGACCTCTTCTGATCACTAGGTTAGAAGCTCAACCGTTGTAGTAGAATTGAAGGTATCCTGCAATGTTCTTTTATATGTTCATAGCCATTACACTTCCAATCATAAATCACGTCAAGGATCATTTGATCACACCATAGCCAGAAAGTTAAAACAACTCCACCCAAAATATATAAAAGTATGTTTACACGTGGCGGATTTGTTGCAGAAATTTCTGCGACTGTCCCATTCGTATATCCATCTTCCCTTTTCCCTTCCCTTGGTTGAACTTGATGGACATGTGTCTTTTTTCAGCCGTACTAACTATGTAACTATGTAACTATGTTGCAAAAACAACTACATACAAATGTATGATTTTCTACTGCGTGTAGACGTACCCTAATTCCCCTATTATGTATATACCTTGTCTTCTTCTACAGTTGTTTTATATTGTGAGTAGATGATCATACACAATTACAGATTCACATTCAGCGTACCAACAACATTCCTTTATATACAAAAATTGACATGGTTATCTCCATATCCTCATAGTTTCAGATTCATTTTTAAATTATATCTTGCATGACATGATTACATAATCGAAGCATCATCCAAGGTTCATCCGAAACATCTTCATAAACGTAATACAAAAAGAAAAGAAAAATAATCCACTGCTGGAACAATATGAGTCAACGGAGATGTCAACAGTCTGCACGGTTAAAGATATGGGGTGGGAAAAAGACCTGATCTGCACTTATATCCCCCACAATGTGATCAAAAAATGGCTTCTCATCTATCCGAATTTCTTGATGGTCAATTAGATCTGGTTTCTAGGTAAAGCATTTCTCAAAATCTGAACTTGTAAACGGCTTCTCCCCCGTGTGAACCTTTAGATGTACAACGAGACCTGCTTTCTGGGTGAATTCTTTGCCACATTCGGAACATGAAAATGGTTTCTCCCCTGTGTGAATTCTCTGATGTCTAATAAGATCGGATTTGAGGGTAAAACAGTTTCCGCAAACTGAACATGAAAAATGGCTTCTCCCCCGTGTGAATTTTCTGATGTTGAGCTAAACTCGATTTCTTAGTAAAACATTTCCCACATTCCAAACAAGAAAATGGTTTCTCCCCTGTGTGACTTCTCTGATGATGGACAAGGTATGATTAACGGGTGAAACATTTGCCACATTCGGAACATTGAAATAGTCTCTCCCCCGTGTGAGTACTCTGGTGTTTAGCAAAATCTGTTTTCCCTGTAAAGATTGTCCCGCAGTCCGAACAAGAAAATTGCCTGCAGTCCGTATGTAATCTCTGATGTTTAACAAGATCTGATTTCTTGGCAAAGGATTTCCCACATTCCGAACATGGAAACGGCCTCTCCCCCGTGTGACTCCTTTGATGTGCATTAAGATTTGACTTATCGGCAAAACATCTTCCACATTCCAAACAGGAAAATGGTTTCTCCCCCGTGTGATACCTCTGATGTTTAACAAGATCTGATTTATTGAAAAAACATTTCCCACATTCCGAACATAAAAATGGCTTCTCCCCCGTGTGAATTTTCTGATGTCCAGCAAGACTTGATTTTAAATTAAAAGATTTGCCACATTCTGAACAGGAGTATGGCTTCTCCCCCGTGTGAATTCTCTGATGCTGAAAAAGAACTGATTTCTTAATAAAACATTTCCCACATTCCAAACAAGAAAATGGTTTCTCCCCGGTGTGAATTCTCTGATGGTCACCAAGAACTGATTTATAGATAAAACATTTTCCACATTCGGCGCATGAAAACGGCCTCTCCCCTGTGTGAGTTCTCTGATGGTGAACAAGATCTGTTTTATGGGTAAAACATTTCCCACATTCTGAACATGAAAAAGGCTTCACCCCTGTGTGAATTCTCTGATGATAGACAAGGGATGATTTCTGGGCGAAAAACTTCCCACACTGTGAACATGAAAACTTCTTCTTGCCTTTAGGAATCATCAGATGACTACATAGACCACCGTTCTGGGTAAGACATTTCCTACATTCGGAAGATGGAGGCTCATTGACTCCTGTGTGTGTCTTCTCATGATTAAGAAGATGTGCTTCCTGTGTAAAACATTTCCCGCACTCTGAACAAGGAAATAATTCACACCCTCCGTGTTCGGTAATTATATCCGATCTATGAGGAGAAAGTTGTTCTTGGTTAAAAGGATTAGACAACATATCTCGGCTGTGATTTCCTGGAGAAATCGTTTGGGTGATTAGGTTTTCTCCTGGAGAATATGGTCTGTAATATTTTTCTTCCAATTCGGAATCTGGCAATGAAAGTTTTCCTTTGCTGCAGTCGTCTGTTGAGAAAAAAATATATTCGGTCTAAACACTATAACGGCATAACAGTTATCTATAAGTTTCTGTACCCCTTTGTAATGCAAAACACAAAACAGGACATATGCAGTTAACCTATTCACTACCAAGGATATGACTGTTACATGTCGTGCCGTTTTACTGCCGGGACCATTTTCACAATTTTGACAGACAACACAAATAAAACCTGAGATATAAAATAATAATAATTAAAAAAATCATATACCCTCATACCCATACATTTTATAAATGTAGAAATCTGCCACATTGTGAAAATGCCACCCAGCGCTCCACACTCATGGGTGATTTCATACAATTTTTCATCAAAGTCGTTTTATAAAAATAAAATGGATAAAAATTCCCGTGTATGGCTAAAAGTCAGAGCCAAATGCAGAAGTCCTCCTAAAAATATTTTTGCAAAATCATCACATAGCCTCCCTGTTTGGTAACAGAGGATTATAATGAAGAAAAAGGCCCTTTCACACAGGCCAATGATCGAGCAATCGAGAATTCAAATCAACGATTGTTTCTGACCATTGCCCCGTGTGAACCGTACAATGATCAGCCGATGAACGATCGGCTGATCTGCTCGTTTATGCAGCAATAAATATTATCGTTGTTGGCAGCACATGATAGAAATCTATAGGGACGAACGATCGGAGTAACGAGCGCTTGTCCCCATACATAACCAATTGTTTCTCCTTGTGAAAGGAGCAAACCAGCACCAAGCTACATTATTGATCGGCGCTTGTTTTCATGGTCCAGATCGGGCCGTGTAATAGGAATTTAAGCTCCTGTATCACAACCGCAGAATAAAAATCAGCCTGTTACGCTAAGTTCTCCGCCTGCACAGCCTTCCAGTGGCCCCAGCAGGTGATACAGGAGCTTTTCTTTATGTTTTAACCCTCCGTTACCAATCGGTGTGGATATGTGTTCTCCGATTGTCACATTTAGGAGAGGGTAGGCTTTTTTTTCTACAAAAGGAGCAGTTGGATATGTAATCACCCCCTGAGCCCAATCCAGACATGGTTGAAGCTACGACCATCGGGAATGAATGAAATATTAGAGACTATCATGTAACAAAAAAAGAAAATAGAACACAGTGACAATCTGTAGTCAAGTAAAATCCCTACAACCTGTAAATGGTCTATACGGGGCTATTAGCGGAACTTAATACCACTCCTGGTGGCTAACCAGAATATTACATCTTGAAAATGGTCTATACCTTCCATTGTAAAGGCTCTTTTTGACCCTCATAGTTTTCCGTAGACTCTTCCATGTGCTGCTCCATCCTTACGAATACAGATACAATGTGTAATGATAGAATATATGGTTTACTATAATTATCCAGGACATCCTCTCCAGTCCTGCCATTATGTGTATATTTGTTGCTGTTATCATAGTTTCGTCCCCCCCAATGGTTTTATACACAATACTGTATATCCTTCTGGTTTTTGAGACAAGGCTTAAAGGGTAACTAAACGTTCCACAAACTTCTGACATGTCATAGTAAAAGGTCAGAAGTTTTGCTCGGTGGGGGTCCGAGCACTGAGACCCCCACTGATCGATAAAACGAAGCAGCAAAAGCGATCATGTGAGCGCTGAGCCGTTTAGTTTCTGGTCGGCTTTTCTCGGAAAGCCGATGTATCGGAGTACGGACTCATAGACTTTCTATTGAGTCCGTACTTCAACTGATCGGCTTTTCGAGAAAAGCCGAATAGAAAGCAAGCGGCTCAGTGCTGACATGAGAGCTTCTGCGGCTACGTTTTATCGATCGGTGAGGGTTTCAGTGCTCGGACCCCAAATTTTTTCACATGTCAGAAGTTTGTTGAACGTTTAGTTAACCTTTAAAAGGAGGTTTAAAACACAATATACTGCAATACAATAGTATTGCAGTTTATTGTGTAAGTGATCCAAACAATTTTAAAAAAAATGGAATGTACAATTTTTTTTACTAAAAGTACAAAAAACAACAACATATTTCCATTAAAAAAAACACATTAACATAATTGCCATAAATTCCGCATGGTGAACGCCATAGGAAAAAAAAAAACTTGACAAAATCATTGCATTTTTCTGGTCACCTCGCTTCCCCCAAAAAAATGGAACAAAAAGTGTTTAACATGGTACCAGTAAAAACTACAGCTCGCCTCGAAAAAAACAAGCCTCACTCCGCTCCACTGACAGAAAAATAAAAAACTTAGGCTGCATTCACCCACAGCGTATTGCTACATTTTTGGGCGCTTTTTGTGGCGTTTTTCTTTTATACAGTTTTAAGGCCTTATGGCTCTCAGAATACAGCGACACAAATTTATTTTTTAAACAATTATGCTCCATGCACACGAGGCTCCCAGTAAAAATCATAGACGTTACACTTATACATTTTTTAATATAGTAACCTATGGGTGACGGATGTCACTGTATGGCATCCGACACGTGCACACGTCATGGGTCTTCAAAAGATTTTAAAGGGGTTTTCCCACGAGGGTCATTGATGACATATCCACAGGATATGTCATCAATGTCAGATAGATGCAGGTCCCACCTCTGGGACCTGCACCTACTTCCAGAATGGAGCCTCCTAAACCCCGTTCTAGCTTTTTGTGCGTAACATGCGAGCTACGCTGTTTCCGTAACTACTATTCAGTTCTATTGGGCTTACAGGAACAGCGTAGCTCAGCAAGTTATGTTGTTTTCTCCTTCATGGCCGGAAATCTGCTGAACCACAAAGAGGTAGAACAGGGTTTAGGGAGCCCCGTTCTAGAGATAGATCTGGGAGCCAGAGGTGGGACCCGCGTCTATCTGACATTTATGACATCCTGTGGATATGTCATAAATGTCCCTCGTGGGAGAACCCCTTTAATGACGTATATGTTTAACGTTGTGGCGGAACGGGTGACGGTTACAGGCATTGTACCAAAATACAGGTTAAGCCTGCCGCAAACCGTCGCACTCCCGCCATCCGGGTGCCATAGCTTAGATGGTGCCCGGTGCTAGATGGGGATATGTCCCCTCAAACTGCATTACGTTATGTTTGATAACCAGTTGATTTGTATTGTATTCAGTGCTGCTTCACTGTCCTCCCCCTCTAGGGTTAATCTTACACTGAAGGAGAATGAGTCACAGGCTGAGAGCGGGAACTTGTCTAATGTAAATAAGAAAAAGGAGGGGGCAAGAGCAGGATGCACATGGCCTGTTTCCTGAGGGAGGGGTGAGTGAGGGATATAGTGGTGCTGTGTGAGCTCTCAGTTAGTTGCTGCCCAGGAGAGGATGAGATAGCAGTGTGAGCTGCAGGCAGGGGCTGTCTACCTCAGAGATGGTACCTGACCTAGGGACACTAATAGAGGACAAGTGCTGGAGTCCCATCTAACTAAGGAGGATCTGGAGACACCCCAATGGATGAAAGGTACAGTGGAGAGACCCCATAGTGAGGTAGCCTGTCCCATCCAGCCCAGAGGGGAGAAGCAGCAGTGCATTGTTTCTGTGTGTGTCTGTCCCTATTAATAAACGCGCCGCTGTGGCTTGTCCCCTGTTAATCTGTGTCGCCTGAATCTATCGCCCACATTCTCTTGGCGTAAACTGACCCCCACTGACCCGGTTTCGCCACAAACGTATACTTCGGAAGCATTTCCCGGCGTCTAGGTCAAAAGGAGACCACTAAATGCAGTGTGAATGTAATGGTCGCGGACCGCCGGCATTACTTACCCGCCAACGGCCGCAGGCCTGTGAGCTCTTGCTGGAGACTCCATCCTCTGAAATGCCGGCACACAATACTGTGCTCTGCTGCTGCTGTGAGTAGGGCCAGTGCGCGCACCAGGAGAATAACCCCCATCCTATCCCAGCATACCAAGAGCTATAAACAGGATTCTGCCCTCTTCCTCCTTGCCCGAGTGTTGTTGTGTCCTCCCATGTTTGTTATTGCAAACGGTACCTTAGTTATATCCTGTGTTCCTGTATCCCGTAATTGTGTTTGTTCCAGTGCAAAGTCTAGTGTTGAAGTAAAGTTGGTCCTCTGTGCCAAGTGTCATCTGTGCCAAGTGTCATCTGTGCCAAGCGTCTGTCTATCTTCTACCCAGGTAATCTTGTCCTAAAGACTTTCATTGACTGTTCTTTGGCCAGCTGCTACTCCGCTACGGTCTGAGCGGCCTAGTGGGTCCACATACCCCATAGCCGTGACAGTGCAGTGAACAGGGGCCTAATCTAGATGTTACGCGAATGCCTTGGCCACCAAGCCCTTAGTAGAAAGCTTACATAAATATAACTGTCAATACAAAGTCTAGCTTTAGGACAGTGCGTTGCTTTTTTTAGATAGTCCAACTGGGCGTCTAAGTTTTGCAATTGACTTGGTGAAAGAGTAAAATTATTCCAGTTAGGACAAACTGGAGAAATTTGGACTTGTAAAGCACTCCCGCTCCTTCTCAGTATTTCCCTGCACAGCGGGCGTGCTGAACAGGGATGATATCTATTCTATGTATTCAGTGGTTATTACGCACCTGGGCAGATATTTACAGGAATGTCCTCCTCCTTACACTGCTGATCACCCACCACATACGTCTCTTCATCTTCCTCCTTAACTTCAACTTTAATATCATTTAGATCTTCACCCTGTTCCAACACATGAATTAAAAAGTGACTCAACAAAATAAAAAATGTAATCAAATGCCTTAGTATATATATACTTTTTAAAGAGTCTCTGTCACCAGTTTATAAGTGCCCTCTCTCCCACATAATGTGATCGGCGCTGTAATGTAGAGAACAGCAGTGGTTTTTATTTTGAAAAACGATCATTTTTGAGCAAGTTATGAGCAATTTTAGATTTATGCTAATTAGTTTCTTAATAGACAACTGGGCGTGTTTTTACCTTTTGACCAACTGGGCGTTGTACAGAGAAGTGTATGACGCTGACCAATCAGTGACCAATCAGCATCATACACTTCTCTCCATTCATGCCCATTTGTACTGTCACATACTCCCACATTAACATTACTGCAGTGTCCTGACAGTGAATATACGTTACCTCCAGCCAGGACGCCATGTCCATTCACAATCCTAACACTTCAGTAAAATTTATGTGGGACTTAATCGCTGCACAGCGTGATCTCACTGCGCTGTCGTTCATAGCGTGATCTCGCGGGATCACGCTGTGCAGTGAGTAAGTCCCACACAAACTTTACCGAAGTGTCGGGATTGTGAATAGACATGGTGTCCTGGCTGGAGGTGATGTCTATTCACTCTCAAGACACTTCAGTAAAGTTAATGTGGGTGTACGTGACAGCACAGCGTGATCTCGCGAGATCACGCTGTGCTGAGTACAAATGGACATGAATGGAGAGAAGTGCATGATGCTGATTGGTCACTGATTGGTCAGCGTCATACACTCCTCTTTACAACGCCCACTTGGTCAAAAGTTAAAAAACGCCCAGTTGGGAATTAAGAAAGTCATTAGCATAAATCTAAAATTTCTCATAACTTGCTAAAACATTATCGTTTTTCAAAATAACCACTGTTCTCTACATTACAGCGCTGATCACATTATGTAGGAGACAGGGCACTTATAATGTAGTGACAGAGACTCTTTAAGGCCTAGCTACTGACCCCAAATCATCCCATTATCTCCTAACTTATTATATAAAATAACACAAACCAATGATGTATTTAATGAGCAGGTAGTAAGAGATTGGTACAGCTTGTCTACAGACTAGATCCACTTTGGTATTTTGTAAGCCCCATCTACCTGAAGATCCTGCGAGACATTGTGATCCTCCTCTGCACAATCCTGGGAATACGGAGGACTAGGACATCTTTTTGGTGGATTTCTCTTACTGGATCCATCTGTGGACACAAATACATTGTTATATGTGATGATCAGGTGATGGGTGTATCTAGGAGACCTTCAAAAATTATCTCTACATTACTCTCCTCTTACCCGCTGATGTGCGGTTCTGGTGGTCCATCATGACGTCCTTGTAGAGATCCTTCTTACCCGGTGATGTGAGGGGCCGGTGGTCCTCCATCATGACGTCCTTGTACAGATCCCTCTTACCCGGTGATGTGCGGTTCCGGTGGTCCTCCATCATGACGTCCTTGTAGAGATCCTTCTTACCCGGTGATGTGAAGGGCCGGTGGTCCTCCATCATGACGTCCTTGTACAGATCCCTCTTACCCGGTGATGTGCGGTTTTGGTGGTCCTCCATCATGACGTCCTTGTAGAGATCCTTCTTACCCAGTGATGTGCAGTTCTGGTGTTCCTCCATCATGACGTCCTTGTACAGATCCTTGTGTTCTTCTATATACTCCCTGTAATGCCGAGGTAGGGAGACAGACAGGTGAGCCCCTAATCTACCCGCCACTCAGTCCCTGCCTGCTTGCAACGGCCGGTCCTAGGCGACGGCGTACAACTGGGCGACGGTCCCTACGCTCACTATGTGCACGACAGACAAACAGACAAGGGTACACAGAAGCTAGGGGAAAGGGGCAGTTGCCCACGGCAACACCGTGAGCAACAAGAGTAGTGAACGAGCCGAGTCAAACCAGGAGTGTACGAGGCACCAAACGCAGAACAGGAGAGTAGTCAGTAAGCCAGGGTCTATATGGAGCAGAGGACAAAAGTACAAGCAGCAGCAGAGCCAGGAAACAGACAGAATCACAGGCACTGAGGAGCAGGAAGTGAAGGTATAAATAGACAGAGGGCGGGAGCTAGCTCCGTCTGGCCAGGCTGTGATAGGCTCTCCCACTCCTCAGCCTCCCAATCTGATTGGTAGAAGGAGTCGTCACTCGACCAGACTTAGGAGCAGGTGCAGACTGACTAACCACGGGCGTCGACACAGAAGCTGTGTCTGGCAGATCCTTTACAGTACCCCCCTTTTATGAGGGGCCACTGGACCCTTTCTAGGTGGCCCTGGCTTATTGGGGAACCGAAGATGGAACCTCCTGAGCAATACTGCAGCGTGAACAGGGACTCATAGCATCGTACATCACTATGATGCTAGGAGCCCGGCTCCCTGCACTGTGTACGGTCCGGGTCTTCCGGCCGAAATACGTTCCGTACTTTACGGACGTAACATGGTCGTGTGAACCCAGCCTTACACTGCCACTCCTCCATGGAGAAATAGACGACGACATCCTGACATCTTATAGGAACCTGACACACAATGATACAGTCATCACCCAGACACATTATACCTTGTGTTATTATATAATGTCCCAGCATTCCCGGCAGTGTCACCTCTCCAGTCAGCAGCTCGATAATCTTGTGGGTGAGGTCCAGGATCTTCTCGTTATTTCTCTCATGGATCAGTGAGTGAGGTGGAGGCTCTGTAATGAGGCTCTGGGTCCTGCTCCATACTACTGAAACACCAGGAATCACGCATTCACCGGATTTCTTCTTAACTACATTGCAACCCTGTGTATGAAGAGGGACGCCATTAAAGATCCTGAAATACATTTCGGGAATCCCTCACCTCTCCTGTCAGGTCCCTGTTGTATTATTAGAGATAAGTCATGTTATATTTTTTTTGAAAACGCAAAAAAAATGCACCACAAAAATAGTCATGTGACATCATTCCCAGAATCCCTCACCTCTCCGGTCAGAATGTAGATGATCTCCAGGGTGAGGTTTAATATCCTCTCTGTCATCCCTTTTATGCTCATGTCCATCCCTGGTGGGTCAGTCAGGACACGGACTATTGTCTTGTTGGAGAAACTATAAGGAGACTTCAACAGGTAATAATATCCTGTCAGCAGAGAAAAATAGGATTTGATCTTTTTACTGATTGGTTATTGTAAAGTATTATTAACCGTTTCTGTCACGAATCTCTTTGGTCATCTGGTAAAACCATTACTATAACTTATACGTAGTGAAAATTATGTTGTAATTCGAGGTTCTCTATGATAAAGACAATTATTTTACTAAGTTCATTGAACCCTATAGATCCCGTGTAACAATGCCGGATGTAATAGAATATATTTAACATTGAACCTTATTTTACGCTTTTGTGAACGGGCAGATTAGTGTCCGTAACGAGCGCCGATAATTACAGGTCAATCTGGGATGTTTAAAGGCCCTTTACAAAGGCTAATGTAAACTGCATGGGGATGAGCGATCGATAATTCCTTAGCGATATGTCACGTATATTTACGTGACAGGTGTTAAGGAGAAGTATGGATCAGACTCCGCCAGCTCCATCCACAGCTGGTGCCGGCAGTATGATCACTGATTCCGGTGGTTTAACCACTTAGATTCCACAGGCGATAGCGACATCTATGCCATTTAAATCCCCTCCAACAGCCCCCATGTGATGCAATTGAAGGGTGCCGATGGTTCTCATGACAGCCGGGGGCCTAATTAAGACGTGGGGGGAAGGAGAGAGGAAGGAGGAGAGGGAGAGGAAGAGGGGAAGGAGAGAGAGAGGAAGAGGGGAAGGAGAGAGAGAGGAAGAGGGGAAGGAGAGAGGAAAAGGGGAAGGAGAGAGGAAAAGGGGAAGGAGAGAGAGAGGAAAAGGGGAAGGAGAGAGGAAGAGGGGAAGGAGAGAAAGGAAGAGGAGAAGGAGAGAGTGAGGAAGAGGGGAAGGAGAGAGAGAGGAAGAGGGGAAGGAGAGAGAGGAAGAGGGGAAGGAGAGAGGGGAAGGAGAGAGAAAGAGGAAGAGGGGAAGGAGAGAGAGAGGAAGAGGGGAAGGGTGGGAGGGGGAGAGAGAAAGAGGGGAAGGGTGGGAGGGAGAGGAGAAGAGAGGGAGGGGAAAGGAGAGAGGGGAAGGAGAGAGGGAGGAAGGGAATAAGGGAGAGGAGAGAGTGCAAGGGAGGTTGAAGGAAAGGGAGGGGAAGGAAGGGAGGGGAAGGAAGGAAGCGAGGGAGGTGAAGGAAGGGAGGGGAGGAAGGGAGGGGGCGGAAGGTAGAGAAGGATGAGAGGAAGGCGGAGGGAGAAAGATAGAGGGGAGAGGGAGGAAGGAAGAGCGGATGGAAGGAAAGATAGGGAGGAAGGGGAGAGTGGGAGGGAGGAAGGGGAGAGGAGGAAGGGACAGGGGGAAGGAGAGGGAGGAATGGAAAGGGAGGAAGAGGGAAGAAGGAAGGGAGGGGGAGGAAGAGAGGGAGGGAAGAAGGGAGGGAGGGAAGAGAGGGAGGGAAGAAAGTAGGGAGGGAGAGGGAAGAAGGAAGGAAGGGGAAGGGAGAGAGGGAGGGAAAGAGGGGAGGGAAAGAGGGGGAAGGGAGGGGGAAGAAGGAAAGGAAGGGAGAGCGGATGGAAGGAAAGGAGAGAGAGGAAGGGAGGGGGGAAGGGAGGGAAAGAGGGGGAGGGGAGAGAGGGAGGGAAAGAGGGAGGGAAAAAGGGGGAGAGAAAGAGGGGGAGGGAAAAAGGGGACAGAGGATGGAGGGAGGAGGGGGAGGAAGGGAGGAGAGGGAGGAAGGGAGAGGAAAAATGGAGGGGGAAGAAGGGAGGGGGAGTGAAGAAGGGAGGGAGAGGGAAGGGAGGGAGGGAGAGGAAGGGAGGGAGAGGGAAGAAGGAAGGGAGGGAAGGGGGAGGAAGAGAGGAAAGGAAGAAGGGAGGGAGAGAGTAGAAGGAAGGGAGGAAAGAAGGGAGGGAGGGAAGGGGGAGGAGGAGAGGGAGATGAAAGAAGAGAAGGAGAGGAAAGAAGAGAGGGAGAGGGAAAAAGAGAGGGAGAGGGAAAGGGAGGGAGAGGGAAGAAGGGAGGGAGAGGGAAGAAGGGAGGGGGAAGAAGGGAGGGAGAAGGAAGAAGGGAGGGAAAGGGAAGAAGGGAGGGAGAGGGAAGAAGGGAGGGAGAGGGAAGAAGGGAGGGAGAGGGAAGAAGGGAGGGAGAGGAAGAAGTGAGAGGGAGGAAGAGAGGGACGGGAGAGGGAAGGGAAGAAGTGAGGGAGGGGGGAGGGAAAAAGGGAGGTGGAGGGAAGAAAAAAGGGAGAGGGAGGGAAGAAAGGAGAGGGAGGGAAGAAGGGATAGGGAGGGAAGAAGGACGGGAGAGGGAGGAAAGAAGGACGGGAGAGGGAGGGAAGAAGGAAGGGAGAGGGAGGGAAGAAGGAAGGGAGAGGGAGGGAGGGAAGAAGGAAGGGAGAGGGAGGGAGGGAAGAAAGAAGGGAGAGGGAGGGAAGAAGGGAGAGGGAGGGAAAGAAAGGGAGAGGGGGGAAGAAGGGAGAGGGGGGAAGAAGGAAGGGAGAGGGGGGAAGAAGGGAGAGGGGGGAAGACGGAAGGGAGAGGGGGGAAGACGGAAGGGAGAGGGGGAAAGAAGGAAGGAAGAAGAGAGGGAAGAAGAAAGGAAGGGAGAGGGAAGAAGAGAGGGAGGCAAAGAGAGGGGGAAGAAGGGAGAGGGAAGAAAGGAGGTAGGGGGAAGAAGGGAGGGAGAGGAAGAAGGGAGGGAGGGGGAAGAAGGTAGGGAGAAGAAGGAAGGGAAGGGGAATAAGGGAGGGAGGGGGAAGAAGGCAGGGAGGAAGAAGAAGGGAGGGAGAAGAAGGGAGGGAGAAGAAGGGAGGGAGAAGGGAGGGAGGGGGAAGAAGGTAGGGAGAAGAAGGAAGGGAAGGGGAAATAAGGGAGGGAGGGGGAAGAAGGCAGGGAGGAAGAAGAAGGGAGGGAGGGAGAAGAAGGGAGGAGAAGAAGGGAGGGAGAAGGGAGGGAGAGTGTAAAGGATTTGCCAGACACAGCTTCTGTGTCAACGCTCGTGGTTAATCAGCCTGCACCTGCTCCTAGGTCTGCTAGAGTGGGAGAACCTATCACAGCCTGGCCAGACGGTTCTAGCTCCCGCCCTTGGTCTACTTATACCTTAATTTGCTGCTTTTCCTTTGCCTGTGATTCTCTGGTTTCCTGGCTCTGCTGTTCCTGCTTTTCCTATTGACCTCTGCTTCATATTGACCCTGGTTTTACCGACTACTCTCCTGCTCTGTGTTTGGCACCACGTACACTCCTGGTTTGACTCGGCTCGTTCACTACTCTTGTTGCTCACGGTGTTGCCGTGGGCAACTGCCCCATTTCCCATAGCTTCTGTGTACCCTTGTCTGTTTGTCTGTTGTGCACATATTGAGCGTAGGGACCGTCGCCCAGTTGTACGCCGTCGCCTAGGATGGGCCGTTGCAAGTAGGCAGGGACCGAGTGACGGGCAGATTAGGGCTCACCTGTGAAGGAGAGGGAAGAAGGGAGGGAGAGGGAAGAAGGGAGGGAGTGAGAGGGAAGAAGGGAGGGAGTGAGAGGGAAGGGAGGGAGGGGAGGGAAGAAGGGAGAAGGAAGAAGGGAGGGAGGGAGAGGGAAGAAGGGAGGGAGAGGGAAGGGAGGGAGAGAGAAGAAGGGAGGGAGAGAGAAGAAGGGAGGGAGAGAGAAGAAGGGAGGGAGAAGGAGGGAGGGAGAAGGAGGGAAGGAGGGAGGGAGAGGGAAGAAGGAAGGGAGAGGGAATAGAGAGTAGAAGGGAGGGAGAGAGAAAAGGGAGGGAGAGAGAAGGGAGGGAGGGAAGAAGGGAGGGAAGGGGGAGGAAAGAGAGGGAGAGAAAAGAAGAGAGGGAGAGGGAAGAAGGGAGGAAGAGGGAAAAAGGGAGGGAGGGAGAGGGAAGAAGGGAGGGAGAGGAAAGAAGGGAGAGGGAAGAAGGGAGGGAGAGGGAAGAAGGGAGGGAGAGGGAAAGAGGGAGGGAGAGGGAAAGAGGGAGGGAGAGGGAAAGAGGGAGGGAGAGGGAAAGAGGGAGGGAGAGGGAAA